>NW_009228427.1:0-21752 GCF_000690835.1 Fulmarus glacialis
GGTAGATCCGGGAGCGTCCGGCCCGGCCGTCACGGCGCTTCGGGGCTGCCTTCCCAGCCCTTTCAATTGGCAGCAATTAAAAACTCTTAGGAATTACCATTTATTGCTCCCAGCATTTAAAAGCCCTTCACGTCCCTCACCTCTCCAGGCGTTTCTGAGCAAGCTCCTGATTTACGGGTGTGATTCATTTCTAAGCCGCTATTTCTAGCTCAGATACATCATTTTTGAGCAGTATTCTTGTAATCTTTTCCTTTACTCCACCAGAGCCGGTGGAAATACCAGCTGACGTTCACCTCTGGTCCTGCGGCACCTACTTAATCCAGACAATGAATCAAAATACAGCATCGCCCAGGAAAAACTAATGTGATTATATGCATGAGAAATCTGAAGCATTAAAGCTCAAAACAGCTGTAATTTTTGCTCTAGAGTCCTGGGTATTTCAAGCAAGAGTGTCATTAACTCATAAAAGCTTCTAGCCTAACTACAGCAGTAAAATGTTGATGTTTCAATCAATATTTTGGAGGGGCGAAGACAGACAACATTTTCCTTTACTGTTTTACAGTGTGTATTGTGTTACATATAAACTGTAGTCAAACAGACTTGCTGGTTTTACCGGGACCAAACCCAAGCAGGAGAGATTTGTGCCCTTCAGCTTCGGAAATACCACTTAAAACAGCCATGCTGTCTGCAAACTGCAGGACAGACGACCTGAGCTTTTAGTAACCCAGATTGAACAGTAACCCAGGTACTGGAGCAGAAACTTGGATGCCTGACAAGTTCACTGTCAGGTATTAACTTGTTTATTGAAAAGTTAGTCTTCTATAGGTCCTGGTATCTGGTACGATTTTAAAGGCAATACGGGGTCAGTAAAATTTGCCCTGTATGCAGTCAGCACAAGTAATGCTTTTTACGCTTTGATTATCTGACTGTGTGGCAACCCAAAAGATACATTCAGTGGCCAATCACGTTTAGTTTTTACATGAGTTTTCACCCAGAAGAAAAAGTTATCGGGTTGTTGAACGCCACATTCCTTACACTCGTGTTTTGACTCCAACTGGAAGGATAGAGAGCATGTAGATTTCCTGTAACTCCAGCACTGATTTAATGTCTGGAAGAGAGGGGGGGAAAGAATGATGTGGGTGTTTTTCTCATCCCATCAAGTAGCTCTGGCTCCACCAAAAACATGTCTTGTGCCCAACAAAAAAGAGAGGAAGAAATATATAATCATAATGTTGTTTTTCACTGGGTTCTCTGGTTTCCTTAGTAGCAGAGATGGAAGCAAGTTCTTCTGATGCTGCAGAACCGTCAGAAGTTGTTTGTGGAATCAGTGAAGTTTCCAGGACCCAATTCTCAATTCATGTGTAGAAGAAAACCTAAAGGTATCTATGGGCTTCATCTATGCCAAAGTTGTTCAGGTTGTTATGCACAACCTTAACGTCAACTAAAACAGTCATGCTGCTACTATTGGCCAACATGAGTGTAAAAACTTTGAGCAAAACACATTGCCGCTCCTCAAACGTTCTACTGCTCTGCATCTAACTCAAGTTACCTTCTTTTGGTATAGTACTGGCTGCCATCTCCAAACCAGGTACAGTATAAATCCGTAACTACTAGTGCCATCTCTGAGCCCAGCATCAGCAATGTCACTTAACCAGGGGATGAAGCAGGGAAAAAGAGCCTTTTACAGAACTACAGAAGGTAAAAGGTGTGTGAGGCAAAAGTTCACATGCTCATCGTAGAGTTAGAGGAAAAAGCAACTGCAAGAGACACTTACTTCTTTAGGTATATACTGTGCTGTGCGTTTTTTATTGAGGTTCCTGTTCTGACAGTCCTGTCACTGTGCTTGTCCCCCTCTTATATGGAGGGAGGAATGACCCTGCGGAGTTCCCTTTCATGCTTTGGGCAAAATCCTTCTGGCTTCATTGCTTGTTGCTCCATTGCTGGCCCCTACCTCTTTCTCAGAGGCTTGCCCCTCCTTCCGTAGCTCTTGATCTCAGCCTTCAGTTCCAGCATTTTAACCCTTTTCTAGCTGCATTGTCACCACAACATATCCTCCTCGTAAGTGGAATAATTAGTGCAACCTCTTCCTCCCCTGCTACACAAAGAAAGGCTCAGTGGCCGACCTGAGAATGTCCTACTTCCGTCAAGGTAGGCAAGAGCGTGGAGGTTTGACTTAGTAGTAGGTGGCAGCAGTCACTGACGGCTGATGCTTGCTGGGAACAGAATGTATATACATAGATAGAGTGAAGTATGGACTGTAAGCTACATGTCCCTAGTTAGAGACCCCTGGACCATTTTGTGGTTTCTTCTGCAGGTTCCTGTTTTTGCTTTTTGCTTCTGATCACTTTGTACCCACTCAGCACTTCAGGCTGAGTCCTTGCCATCCATTTGGTAACTGTTGTGCAACCCTGCCTACCCAAGCCATTCCAAGGTGAACGCGGACAGCAGGTGGCAATAGCAGAGCTTGCAACATCCTTTGTTTGCATTCTCTCCATTCAAATAATTGTCAGCCTATACTGGAATCACCATTTAATGTCATAAATACTATAAACATATCCATGTTAATAACTGCAACAGGAGGTTTAAGCATTCACGTGGAGTGAGGGAATGGAAGAACTCAGAAGTAATAAGTAGCTTTAATTGAAACTGCCCATAAAATATGACCAAAGATTTCTTTGTTGTTGAAATGGGAATCTGGAAGCACTTTTCATCGTGAAAAGGATGAAGAAGTGGAAAGTCTCAATTTCATTTGAATGTTTACCTAGTTAAATTGTAGGAGTTAGAATTGATAGTGGTAATAGAGAAGGCAGTAACGGTATATGTGTTAAGATAAAAAGGGGGCCAATCCTGCAGATGTTAGTAGCAGTACTATTTACTGCCATTAAAGTGAGTGGAGTGAGCATGTTTTACACCAAATATTATGTTTCTCTTAGTACAGGACAAAACGTGGTTTTATGTGGTGTAAATTGTAGTTTGTTAGTTTTGATGTCTCTCTAGGCTGCAAAGAAACTAAAAACAGAATAAGAAGACCTGAAGCTATAATAATTATTCCTGTCACACACTTCTGTGCATTTTTATATTCAAGAGAAAGGATAGCAGCAAGCAGTTAACAACAAGCCGTTACAAAAACACATCAACATGCTTTGGTTTACCTATAAAGTTTACTAAACAGGAATGTCACGTGGGCTGAAGAAGGGAAAGGAAACTGTAAATGGGAAGAAATATACCTACACCTGACTAAATACTGTGTAATAAGTTAGTCCCTACAGCTTCTGTAATTCTTCATATTTTTACCAGGGCAGTACAGATAACTATCACTTCTAGACATACTCAGTATAATAATATTATTTGTCAAGCCCCATACTCCACTAGATAATTTTTGTTTTATCCAAAGCGAACAGTAAGATTTTTTTATTTTTGCTGAGTGTTAATGGTGAAAAAACCAAGTATCAAGGAAACAATAAAGAGAATGTTTCTGTTTTGTCCTTCTCTTAGAGCAGGCAATAAGAATGATCTATGTCCTGCAATAGAAGTGAAGAGGGTTTCTTTGGGCTCACCCAACTTCTTCAAAAAAGTTCCTGATATCTGGTGCAAACAAACATATATAAACTTGCATACCCCTTAAGCAGCATCCAAAAAGTTAAAACAAATGGTCTCTTTTTCAACAGGGAATAATGAGACTCTAAGAAAGTAAATACTGTGGAGTTACACAGTTTTCCATAAAACTGCTTTTGCTCTGTCCTTTGGTGGCAGAAGGTAACATTTGCCAAATCCATCCACAATTTAGAACACTGCTATTATTATGAAATATACTACTCATTTATATAACTTTTTTACTGTTCAATAGCTACATGATGTTTTATCTTAGTTGTGTTGTAGCTGAGCCTGGAGGCTTTGCCTGGGTATTGTCTTATCCATTGTATGTACACAAAAGCCAACCCCTTGCTCAAAACTCAGCTTTACGTGCATATAAGAGAGACATGGATACTCAGAATGATGGACAGATTTGTAACACGTAAATTGGTTTTACCTTAAGTGACACAGTTCAGTTCAGTCTTGGAAACACATAGTATATATTGAATATGACTGCTAGAAGACTACATGCTATATCCACAAAGGGATTTGAACAGTGAAAAGTTCCTCTTTCAGGTACCTTGCTTGCTTTTTTTTCAGTAATATGTTGCTAGTCATCTCACAGATCCAGCATATCAACTTTAGTAGTTGTGTCCCCAGGTTTTTCTGGAGACTTTGTAGTTGCTTTCCCCACAACCCCCTAAGCCTTGCATTTGTAGTCAGTCTCAGATTGCTGTAATGCCACGGGTGATGTCTTTGCCTCCAGTTGCTGATGGAGTTGTGCATAATCTTCTTGCCCAAAGGAAAAAGCTGTAGTTCTCTTTCCTCCCTGTGAGAGCTGTTCATGTTACATATTCCTGAGATCTCGTATATGGAAAATATACTCTAGTCCTTAATATTCCTGCTCTTCAATATACAGGTGTTAAAATTTAGCATGCGTACCTGAGTTTGATTACAGCATCCTCTACTTGAAAGTCAGCATATATGCATGTGTATTATTTCTTCCTGTTGTTGCCACAGCTGTGTAAGTGTATGGGCAGCAACAATTCATTTTCTTCATGCCAAAGCCAGCTCTGCAGGTTTTACTGGTATAATTAATCCCATTGGGGGAGGAGAAGGTCATCTAAAAATAAAAGCCAAAATAGGGTAAGAGGGTGGATATATCTATGTCGTTATAAAGATGACACATCAGAATGATGATTTTCCTTGCTGTATGGGAATAGCTATCCCAGTATAAAGCACCTTTATACAAATATAACTATAGACATGTTAAGAAGTTGAGATAGCAGGGAAATTGTATTGCTTTAGTTCTATCATGATAATTAAAATGGTACCTATTTCTGACAGACAAGCCCCAAATAACCTATGGCAATTTTAAATTACTTCATTTGGCCAATGGTTTTCCACAAAGAAGCTTGTCCTTCCATGTGAAGTAAAATAAACTTTTCAAAAACACATTTCCATTTTCTCTCCTTCATTGTTAACACCTTTCCCAGAAGGGCGTGCCATGTCAATTAATCCTGTTCTTCTGATAGCACATTTTCATGAAGAGTAGTTAATGAAGGAGCAGCAAAGATCAGGAGGGGCGGGGATTTTGTGTGAGGGTGTGGGAAGGAAAGCGTTGGCAGGTAGTTCCCCAGAACTAGGGCTGCCAAACAGCATGTGTCAAGAAAGAGGATGTGTGGCTGGGGAGGAAGGGTGGCAGATAGCCCTTCTGCCCTGAGCTCCTGCTGTCACCCCTCTAGGTTCGCATTAAAAGCGTTCAGGCAGCCCATGCCAGGGGGTCGACACTCCGTACCAAGCCACCCCTCCTGCACTCTGCTCTTCTGCTGTCTGCCAGTGTCTCCCACCAAAACTGGGTCTCATTCACAGATTAAAATAAGATTAAAGTCTCAGTGAGTGAAGGGGAGAGGTCTCTGTGTGCCCATGCAGTTAGGGGAAAGCCTCGCTGCCCTGAGGCCATCCTGCTGGTGCTCCCCAGCTCCAGAGCCTTTCCTATCCCTCTGCGCCTGCCCCACTCTCAGCCATGCTGCGGCTCAGCACCTGGTGCCGGCTAGCTTCAGCCTCCCCCTGCCATGCACTGAGGCTGTCCACAGTGGCCTTCTGGTCCCACTCTCCCTGCTCAAGAAGTGGCTCCTGCTGCTGGAAGCAAGACAGACACAGCCTGCACTTCACCAAAATCCACCCAGGCAGGACCCTGATGGAGGAAAAAGAGGATGGTGTGTGCAGCAAAACCCAGACACCTTAGCAAGGACTAACCACGCCAACCGTTGGTACTGTGGTGGGGGGAATGGGTGGCAGAGTGATAATGAGCTAGAGTGTCTTGGGATGCTGAGGCCAAACCTCAGCTAGGGATGCAGAGCTCAAGTGAGCGGGCAATACTATCGTGTATCATCTTCAGACTGCAGTGTTGGCTGGTCTCCTATCAGGCTAAGCCACCCCTTCAACACCATGCAGGGAGAGGAGAACTAAAAGGAATAGTGCTAAAAGCCATCTTCCGATACCCCCACTCTGCAAATAAGGACCCCAGGACTTTCCTGTTACCTTCCCCATTCTTTAATTATACATCCCGCTCCCTCAGGCTACCACCTCTAACCTTTGCATCCCTACTCTCCCCTTCTTTTCTCTTGAGTACCTCCCTGTCCCCCTGCAGAGCATGCTTTGGGCCCTGCTCTGTAAATTCTTTTGCAAGAGGGTCCCAGCACTATGTTGAATGTGAGGGAACATCTTCAGTGGAGCAGGCACCGCAGCTGGGCGCCGGGCCTCACACACTTTTACAGAGTTACTGTGCATTTCCATACGATATACTGTGTGTGCCACAGGTGAGCAGTTTCTGCAGGTGACGGCAGAGGACCAAAGAAGTAGGCTGTAAGCTGCCTTCAGCCTAGTTGTCAGCTGGCGAGTTACCTGCTGTAAAAAAGTCTTTTAAGGCACTGCTTTCCAAGTGGCTGTGAAGGCTTTCTCCCATTGTACAGAAACCAGATTATCACTGAATTTATTTGATCCATTCCTAGGGAGTAATAAAATACACATTTTGCTCAGTAAAATCTCCATCTGGTCTCTGAGATATATTGGCATGGCAAATGTCCACCTTCTATTGCTGTTGCTCGCAGTCCCCATCCAGCCACTTATCAGTTCATCTGTCACAAGAAGCAGGAAGATTTCCCTTGCATAGACAAAAAGTCACCTCCCTGAGGCCTGACTGGTCCTGCCTCTATTCTGGCAACTGAAGTGGCACATTTTAAGGTTGTAGCAGCCTAAAAAGGATTTAACAGGCTGCCCCTTCTGCTCAGGCATTCAGAACTGTCTCTCTACAAAGAAACCGTGTAATGGGGAGGGAAAGCATTGGGAAGAAAAAATTAATCACCCTTGTTTTTTTTCTGGAAGATCTCTTTTGTAATGCTTCAGAGCAGACAGGAGTTTGCTGGTTAGGAAAATCAGCAAACTGAATGCCGTTCCTTTGAGATAAAATGTGATGCCTTTCATTTGCAGCTGTGCACACACAGTCTTAATCCGCCCCGTGTTTATCAGGTTCAAAAGCACTTTTATCAAATTCACTGAGGAAAAAGAAGTGCTGCAAGTTTGGGCTTAACTGTCCTTCTGATACCTGTGGCTCAAGGCTGAGACCTCAGGTCTTTCGTTTCACGGAGTGGGGGGGATTTGCTTCCCTCTCTCTTAGGCCGAGTTTATTGAAGCTGCAGTTCATCATGATTACACAAGTGACTCAGTCACCTTTCAAAAGCATTATTTCAAGACAAAAACATTACTTGGTAATATCATGATGGTAAATATTTGATGGAAAAAATACTGTTTATCAGGTTTAACACATGCTTGGCATTATTAGTTCTTCTGTCAAGTGTGTGTTTCTGCATGTGTTTCCTTGACCCTGTTCAGACGTGCCCTGTCTCTGTGCCCTTCTCCCTCCCTGGCTTTTGTCCTGTTGAGCCAGAATCCACTAGTATAGTAATTTTCTTGAGGGCACAAGGCTTCTCAGACTTGTTTACTGGCTGTAAGATTAATGTTAACTACTCTTCAGTGATTCCAGGGTCTCAAAGATGCAAAGGACACCTATTGATACATTAACGTATGAACAACTCATGTGTGCAGAGTCTGGAGATATAAAAATTTTTGCTTTTTCTGGGCTTTCAAAGTCTCATGTTGTTACAAAAAGGCACTTAGACTATTCAGTGTGAGCAAAAAGACTCAGAATTGGAGGTCAAAGTGACAAAGGACAAAGATGACCTATTTGTTGAGGTGTGTGAGGACTGTTTCAGAGTAGTGGAAAAAGTGGAAAAAAAGGAGGTCAAAGAGTTTCAGAAGATGCTTCTGGCTGAGTATTTTTGCCAGGTCATGAGCTGTAACGGGAAATATGGAGTGTAATTCAGCTCCAGATTGTAGACAACTAAATTTAGCTATTAAATGTAGGTAACTGCCTGTGAGCCACATACCTAAACTTCCATTACAAGCAATGGAGATCAAGTCCTTAGAGTTATTTGGGCCTGGAGAGCTACCGAGCTTATCCTAAATTAGACACCTACTAGGCCAGTCAGTCAAAGACCCACTCCTGCTGCCGCCAAGGTACTTCTTAAACTTTGGCAAGTCTATTGGGGCACATACCCAGATGCCTAGGGTGCCTGAGGATGTGCTGGCTTCCCCGAAGCCAGAGGAACCACACACATCCCTCTGGTAGCTCTGTTAGCAGGGGAAAACTATGAACCTGTTTGCCCACACAGAAACACACCAGATGGTTGGGACAGCTGAGTGTAATGCATCCTTCAGTGCAAGCCTCCTTGAATGTCCCAAAAGCTGCTCATATACTTGCTTGTTTCACATGGTAGACACATGAGGGACGTAAACATGGCATCAGCTGCTCCTGGGAAGCCCAAGAGCTTCATCTGTTCAGAGTCTCTCCGCCAAGCTTACTAACGTGAGCGTAGTCTTGACAGTGGGGCTGTGGACGGGAGCTGTAGGACGCAGGGCTGTTTGATGAGGGTGACTGCAGTAAACACTACTAATTAAAAAGACGTGGCATGACAACCCTGGCACGTTATAGGTATAGAGTATATATGGAACAGATAGGGGAGGCTAGAAACAAATTTTATAGCTCCAGCACTAAAATCTATAGCACATTTCCTCATATATTTCTCATTTATCTTACCCTCTACTCAACCTAAAAGGTAAAAAAAAAAAAGCCCAAACAGGCCCACAATGGCATTATCAGGGCTTATTTTTATCTCTTTCTTTGCAGAGTTCACTAACAAGGTTACAAATCTTTTTGGTCTATTGCACAAGGATTACCGGAATTTACGAATAGATTTTCACAGTAGAACATAAGATGGGTACAGAGCATTTCTGGAAATACAGTATGTTCACACAGTTCAACATAAGATGATGTGTGAACACATGAATACTTAACAGCGGATATTAAGAATAGATACCGTCAGCTAACGTAGGAGGATATATGCAGAGATAATTGACTTGCACTTCATGAGAAAGTTCTTGGTCCCTCGCTGCTCATTGCACATTCCCTTCACAAGGTATTCCTGGTACACATCTGCCTTAAAAGCATCATCAGCTTTGTCTGTGCCGCTGTTTCTACACAGTCGTGTCCTTTCTTGCTGTTGTTAGGCTTCTGTTTGCAACTACAGGCTGTTACTTCCATCTGCTGTGGGCAAAAATCTGCCTCTGAAAGGCTCTCACTGTCCCTTGGCAGCGTGCCACAGAAACATTTCTCCACAAAAAGAGTAGCTGTCAGTGCTGGATTTTAGGGACTGCAGGATCACCTTCAGTACATAACAGCACACCTTTACATTAGTTATTATTAGGTCCCTCCAGGAGATTAATTTTCTGGACCTGGACTTCCGAGCCTCTTACATTCCCCAGATGGGCAAAGTGACTGATGTAAGGCCCACTGTTCGTGCAAACACAGGGCAGCCCGGTGAGTCGCAGTGCTGTGAATCTTCTCCTTCCTTTTCTCACTTTTAAGCAAGAGAGCTTGAAAGAGAAGTGATTCCTCTCTCGTAACCCATATATATCACTGTGCTCTGCTGTCTACCCAACAAAAGATTTCCTCTCTCCTACGCCCTTTGTAGTCATTATTGACAGCACGATTCTTCTGATTGTCAGTCGGATTTATAACCCAGGCACACCTTCAGATTGAAACTTGTCTTTGAGTTCCTTGCATCCAAACTATGCTTAAATCTTGCAGGTGATTTTTGCTTACTGTTCTGAGGAAGTGATTCTTCCTGTCTACTCGCACACCAAAAAGCTTGTCAAATACAGGCACTGCAATATTGGAAGAAAAGTGAGAACTGCTATTTTTTGCCAGAATCCTTGTCTGTAATTCCTGTCACGCTTAGAAGCGCTACTCACTGATCAAGACCCCATTGCGCTAGGAATTGTGTAAAGCTTGTAAAAAGGACAGGGTCGCAGAAAACTTTACAATCCAAGTATACGAGACAACACTCGGGTGGATACAAACAAGCAGACAGGAAAATGCAGAGAATCAAGAAGTCATTATTGGTCAGCATAGGGGTGACAGTACTTCCAGCACACCTGCGGCGTAAGAGTTTCAAGATTTTTGCTGGAAAGCTTTGAAAAGCACAACGCATTCACTGCATAAATGTTTATGGCATTCTTCTCCCATATGTGACGGTTGCATGGGAGGAAGCACCAACGGGATGAATTGAGAAGTGCAACAGATGGCCAGTTGGTGGCTGGAATCGGCATCTTATAGAGAACGAGGGATAACAACACACTGCCAACATGCTAGGAAGGCCCTTAAAAATGAAGACAGGGATGTATTTGATGAGAGAGAAAAAAGAATAAATGTGGAAGTCAAAGACAAACTGATAGAGACGAAATAAAAGAAACAAATGGAGGGCAGAAGCTGTTACCTATGGTGGTAAGGGTGCAACCTTTAGCTCAGCAAGTCCCTAAGCTGCTGACCATGGGAAGAAAGAGAGGAACCCTCTAAACTTCTAGTTTTCTGCCCATGCTCTGAGCACCTGTGGGACTCCACAGGTGATTTCAAAGAGTGAGAGATAAGGTAAATACAAAGGAGAAGTCTTGCAAGTAGGGTTAGGCATTTGCACTGGCAAATGTTTTGGAAACTTTGCACTGAAAAGTAATGGTCTGTACATTATTTTCCATAAATACACCTCATGACCGAAAGCAGGGTATGAGTTCAGATGCCGTGGTTTTGTTATGAGGACAGATGGAAGAATGAAGAACATGTATAGGATGTGGCACTCAGCACCAGAAACTTACCTGTATTACAGTTACAAATTTCTTAGCCGTATTTAGCTGGCTAGAGAAAAACTATGACATCTGACTAAGATATTGGTATCCAAATAAATCCAATTCATGCACAGTCCACATTAGATTATTTGCAGGATAAAAAAGTGTCTCTTAAATTTGTTGAGTTTTCCCTCCAACCACTCAGCATCTTTTGCGCTACAACCCGTTATCCCTGGAACATCTCTGCCTTCAGAGTGCTCACCTCGTCTCAGCCTTTTTTTCCCCTTAATATAAAATAAAAGACATTTTGAACCAAACATCACTTACTGTGAAATTCTTTTCACCTAACTCTTGTCATTTAAAAGTTAGCCTATTAATCTAAAAGTCAATCTACTGATTCAGTTCTGGATGAATAAATTGGGAGAGTGGTTCATTTCATTCCTTAAAAATAAGTATGTACTTACATTTGCAAAGATATTGTAAGTCCTTTAAGGTAGGGCTTCAATTTTTTCTTGTCCTTGATATCAAAACTGTGGTTCAGGTGCACTCAAAGGTAAATCCTGTATTAATAGCCACTGATTGCCCACATCAGGGGACCTGTTGGAGTACCTCACTGCCTCCTCCTTTTTCATGTGTCTAGGTCTTCCTCAGGTGGAAAAGAGCCTCAGGGCAGGAAAAAGAGCGCAGACATCTGGCTTTCCCCCTAGTATGCAGTCAGGGTGGAGTCAGAGCGGGTATCTGGACCCCGATGCTCTTTGATCTATGACATATTATACCACATAATCTCTTTTTGTGTTTGTTATGTAAGAGTGGTGTGATTTTTTGAGCTGTCAGACATGGTATGAGGAATCTGTAACTACTTTACAAAGCAGGTCACAAAACCCAGGAAGGGGAAGAGGTTAATAGGACTGTAATCAAAGTCCTTTGGCAGCTACCTCTGTCTCTTTCCTGTATTTTTTATACTAATCTCTTGAAATTTTATGATGTTGTTTTTATATGTGTTTTCCACATTTATTGCTTGAGATTATTTGTATGTTATTATTGAGCTGTTTATGTGTCCATGGCTGCTCTTCTCAGGATTCTTCTCATTTTTGAAGTGTTCACTAATGCCTTTGAGAAAAAAAGAAGCGTGCACAATAGTTCGTAGACATAGCGAACTTCAAAAAAACTGCTTAGGTTTCTGAGCTCTCAGTTTTAATTCTGTCTGTCCCTTTAATGTCAGCTGAACACTTAATACTGATGAGAAGACAGCTGGTTGCTCAGACATGGATGTACAACATCTGCTGGCTGATGTATAAGCATGAGACTTGGAACAGCTTCCACTCACTGTGCACCTGACTTTTTTGAAAATGGTCCAGTTTTTGTGTTTGTGAATTGATTTCGTGCCTTTATTCATCACAGAGCATCTCCTCATTCCTTCTTTATCCGTCCTTGAATGTGTGCCACGCCATCTGAAAATAAAAGATTGAATTGGAAGGATAGCACTTGGTTTTTAGCTTTTACACAGTTCTTCCAATATTTCTGTTAGTTAAAACAAAAAGAAATTATTTTTGGAGTGGCTGCAAGTCTGTGTGAGTCTTTGTCTCCCTTGCCACAGGTGGCAGAAGTGAGAAAATGAAACACCCAAACGCTCACAAGCTTGGAGCTATGGGCAAGGGGCTGCTAGCGAATCTGCCTAGGGGTGAGGAGTCTCTGGTCCTGGAGCAGTTGAACTGTGAGGTCTCGTTTCTTTAAAGAGGAAACAGGTAAAGCTTGTGACTAGTAAGTGTGCCTGAGAGATTAATTAAAACAGCAGCGTTGGAATCCACTCGCAATACAGAAATTTAAAGAGCTTCTGGGTCCCTGATTGTAGCTGGGTGAGCATCCAGTGAGGAGAAACCTTTCCAGGGCTGTAACCCGCACTCAAAATGCTTCCCGTGCTGCTGGGACCTTTCAGCAAAATACCACAAGATGGTTTGCAAGTACTGAATATGTACATGTACAGATGGTGGCTTTCTAATTCTGTAAAATGCTTTCTTTCCAACACACAACACAAGCATGTCATTGCGTGCTGGTGTGAATGTGCTCATACAATTTTCTAAAATCATCCTTTACGTTAAAGGGACAAATGGGGAGATGGGAACTTTATTTACCGTCAACACAAAAGTAAGAGGGGATGCATTTCATTGCCTCTTTCCGCTTCACCTTAGGCGCTTTCTCAGGGCAGGACCTGCACAGACATACGTGCCTGTATAACCTCGAGTGTGCAAACTGATTTCCAGGGTGGGGTGGGAAGGTATTAATGTGCTCAGAGTTCAGCACAAGGCTGAGAACTTGCATGCCCAAAGTTGGGAATGTAAGTTCTCCAGGGACAGGAGCACACCTTCCTGGGCAGCTGGACATATATGTTGTCAACAGCATGCCCTCATCCAAAATTCCTGAAACCATGTTTGCTGGCACATCACGTGAATCTCTTGGTCATGCTTACTAGCTACAGATAGTGCTTCATGAATGCATCTACACATGTTCCGGATTAAAGTTAGCTCCCTGGAGTGAGGGTGAGGGGAGCTTACTGGGATAGGTACTAGGTGCTATCCAGCACAGCCAGGGCTTTGGGTCTTGCCCAGAACCTGTAGGTACTATTGCTATAGAAATAATACTTTTTGCCTATTTTATCAAGATATGAGAGGATTTGCTGCTTTTTAAGAAAAAAGAGAAATTATTATTTAGGATTTCAAAGATTTCTACAAGATAGATTTTTGCTCTTCTTTGTTGGGGTTCTGCATTTTTACCCCTTGCTGAACTATGTTCACTGGATCACTTCTTTCTTTCTTTCCAAGCAGAATTTGTGAATTGTGCCAAGAAGTGTTGGCCTTTTTAGGTCTCTGACTCACCTGCACTGGACCAAATAGCTGTGGTGATTTAGGCTATAAGCATTTCAACAGCTGCCTGCTCCCTCCTTTTGCCAGGGAGAACAGAATTTCTTCTTTTGGCTGTGCTACGGTAGTCCACAGGTCAGGGTAGCAAACCCACTTCATCTGCTTTTTAGCTACAATATAAACTCTGAACTGGAATGCTTTAAGTATGTGCTTGATTACGCCGGTACTTTTCTGGGGGTGTGTGGATGGACTAGAAATTTTTTTGGTGATTGTAGTGCCTTTGTCAGGTCCCTTCTACACAAATGCCGTGTGAGGAAATATGGACACACCGATCTCTGTTTTGGATTGTAGACAGAATCAGATTTTATCTTACGCCACTGGTTGTGACAAGGCTAGAGTGTATTTGCTTGTGTACATATCCAAAACCTCATGGTGGGTGCATTCCCTATGAAGGTGGAAAGGCAAGGATAGAACTCATTTTCTTTAATTTAAGTGTCGGAAGGTAAAATATTTAGCATCAGATTGTCACTGTAGGCCCCTTATGTAAGCAATGACCAGGGAAATGTGCCATAAAAGACGGCATGTGTCATCCTAAAATGAATGCCTGTGAAAAGTTAGGCAACTAAGAAAGACAATTCCTCTGTTTCCTTCCATTATACCTAAAGAGAACATACGGTACTAGCTCCGACTGCTGTGGATGACTTTCAGGCTCCCACAGATTGGTGGCAATAATTCAATGTTCACTGAACCTGGACATCCCTCTTCACACGTAACAAAAGTAGAACACAACTATGAAGGCATACGAATAAGTGACAGAAGGACTTGAGATGATAGACATTTACAGTGGCCATCAGGACTGGATGGCTCTCCTCCAGGAGTGATAAAGAATGGAACAGCTGACTTGATAATAAATATCTACAAGTGATCATCTCACATTTATTATGCCACGCTGAGATGAAACCCTAACCCTGACTCTAACTCTAGCCCTAGGAATACCAGTTAAGTTATAGATATTTTATTTTTGCATTATCCTGAAGAACAGAAATACTGCTTACACTGAACTCATGCTGAAGAAATTCCGAAGAAATACCAACCAGTGATCTTAGTCTCATTACTAAGAATACTAATTAGCAAACACATTGAGAATGACAAAATACTGAGATACTTATGATTTAAGAGCAAATTATCAGCTTTCATGAGATAAATTCTGACTAGTTTTGTGTCTTTTTTGTAGCAAATTAATAAAGGAAGGGAGAAAGAAAACCAGGCAAATAATTTACTGGCTGAACTTTCACACAACAAGCTGTAAAAGAAACTTGAAAACCACGGGGTTGTAGGAGCTGTTCTATCATGAATCAAAACCTGCCAGAGAAAGGAAGCAAAGGATAATAATACCAGTCTGAAATGAGGTTAAATCTGAATTGTTTGAGTGACCAGTACACAGAAAAGTTTCTCGTGTACTATCATCAGCCAGAGTTAAAAAGAGAATTAGCCAATTATCATAAAACGTGTGTATAATTAATTAGCAAAATGTTACTGAAAAATTATTTCAAGTTGGAGATTAGCACTTATTTTTCTCAAACTTCATTACACCCAGTTATGCTGCAAAACCTTCCTTCAGTATTATTTTATTCAAGTATCTCATGGAGTGAAGAAGGATTCAGTTTCTTCCTCCAAATCCCTGGAATTCATCCATTTGCTAAGTTTCAGGTTCTGCATTTTTTGGTGTCCATGGAGTAGGATGGGAGTGCAGCTTGTCGCAGTTGCTCATGCTTTATACCTCTTGACATATAAGAGCCTGGAAAAAAGCTGTGAGCGTGCCATCCTGAGTATGTTGGCGTGAACATTTGGCCAGTGTCATACAAAATAGAAATCCTAATGCCTGACCCCAGCATGCAAAACATAGACTCAAAGTACGGCAATACTGCCACAGAAGGAGAAGAAAGCAACCCATAAGGTAACACTGTAAGAACATGGTAAAAATCTCATTCCAGACTTAAAATTTTCTCTGGACTTTTGCATAGGTTTGCCACCCAGTTATTCTGTAGGGGCTGGTGGTAACAGGAGCTCGGCAGAACCGCACAGGCGATCTTATTCACTGAACAGTTGCACTGACCAGGTGGTCCTGTGAGGTTGGCTGGGGACACAGACGCTTCTTTTTACACTTTCTAGGAAGCGTCCGAATGCAATTAAGTGAGCCAGGAAAAAAATCTGTTCTTCATTCCTTGGAAAGCTGAGGTAGTATGGAAGAAATGCCTCGAGTTTTCCGGAACGCACTCCTAAAATGGTTTGGTGAAGAAGCGTGTTTGACCAGAGAAACATGGGCAACACAGTATCACATTTTTGGACGGGTGGGTTGAGGAGGAGAACTCCTGCAGCGTGGAAACAAGCCAAGGTTGTTTCTTCTGCCTTCTACGCCTTGTGACGCCATGAAGGTGTCACACGATGGGAGCCACAGGGTCTGTCGCTGGTAATCTTTCCCCACCCTGTGGAGGCAGTTTCATTTACCTGCCCTCTGCCTCCAAACTGGCTACTGATACCGAGTGGAGAAGGTCTCAGTGGGGGCCAGCTCATGGTAGAAACATTTCCTTGCTTACACGGATGAGAGCAATGAGTCTAACTCAGTTTGACACTTTCTTAACCTCATTTGAGTCCTGTTAAAGACAGGGTCTTCATCTTATCCGTTCTTTTTGCACAGTCCTGTTCTTCAACTCTTGGAAACACAGCGGCTTTCTGGAGGAGAATTGTTTCTGTAGCGGCGGGGGAGTTGGCTAACCAAGTAATCTGCTCTGGAACCACATTCAGCATCGCTAACACACCCATTAAAGCCTGTGAAATGCATGCAAGTAAAATGGAATATGATTGTCATTTGCCTGTTTCCAGTGCCTCTTAGATTGTCAAACAAATTGTCGAAGATTAGGGTTTTATTATCCTCTTTATTGGAGGCATGAACTGAGGGATGGAATAGTGAAAGAATATGAGTAATAACAAAGAAGAAAGTTGCTCCTAAGGTTTTGGCCAGGACGGCATATTCCCAACGAGCTAATGAAGACTTTGCAACAACCCTTTTTTTTTAATGCCTTCAGCTCAAAATGCCAACTGAATGAATCAAAATTAGGAGTGTTCAGCAGAGCAAGAAAGACTGCAGAGGACTGCTCCCATGAAAATTAATAGAGACGTTCTGGAACCCTGGCTCAGATGCATGAACAAGTCCGTAACCTCAACTGTCAAAAATGTGTTATATACGTAGCTTTGGGGGATTTAACAAGCCATTTGAAAGATTGGAAACTATAGGAGAAATGAAAAACAAATTAAATGTGTTCGTTACAGTATCATTACTTCATTTTGCCTTCAGAAACTGGCACGTATGATTTGGCTGAACAGACATGGAACAGTTTCTTTTGATCAGTATGAATTACAATGCATTTTGCCCTGCTGCCGCTTTCTGTTACTCCTTCTGTGGCTCAGATTGCACAGGGTTTGATTAATGTGCATGCTTTACGCGGGGTCATCTTTTCTTTTATAGCCCCACTCATAATTATATAAAAAGAGTATCTACCCCGGATCAGAACTCGCTTGTTAGAGAAAACACACAAACACACACACTTTTTTTCCCCTGAATTTTTGCTCTACAGTTTTAACGGAAAATAACTTTGAAGCTCATCATTTCTGCTCTTTAATGAACATAGTATTGGTCTAGGAAGAGAGCAAACCTAGAAATGAATAATCAGCCAGAGTCTCTTACTGCCCTGACAGCTACAGGCTTGGCCTGACAGAACGCACTTTAGACTCAGCAACTAGTAATTGAAGGCACCAACCATCTCATTGGCCCTACCAAGACCATTTGATTTAGGGATCTAGTTTTAGATATCCAAGTAAAAACAGTTAATGCTAATGTTCTGTACTTTTGTGATTGGACTGTGTGCATTTAATTGGTAAACAAAATTTAAATATTGTTGTGTTAATATATATACCACTGCTAAAAGACTCAGCCTGCCTCCTGGCTGAAAAAGTTCAATTATCCCTTTTCAATATGGCTAAAAGTAAATTTTTTTTTTTTCACTTTCCCAAAAGCTCATGCAAAATTTAATTTCACCCAGACTTCAGAGTTGGTTTTATTCTCATATAGATGTAACTCTACAGGCTTCAAAATGCCCCATATAAAAGTTATTTAACTTTCAGAAGACTTGACTAATAATTTCCATTGGTGTACAAGAGTTGTTGTTGCACTGAAACTATTTGGGTTGTATTAACATTTACAACACTGCAGATGGTGTCAAGACACTGGAAGCGCTACTCCCGTGCCCAGGGCTGGCAGAAGGAAGCTGCTCCACAGAGCTTTTTACTCACCGCGAGCAACCACTGAAATACATTCAAGAATCCACATATTATCATTAAACTTAATTAAAAATGGGGAAAAAAACCCCGAACCACCTAAAACTCTCAGCACCGCAGTTTGCATCAAAGGAAATCCTCAACTTGTTTTTGGCTCCCCGAGTTGCTCTTTCTTTACTTCGACCTTTGCTATGCAAGGTGCGTACCCAGATTTGGGTTAAAACACTAGGATATTTAGACCACAGATAATTCAGAATTGTTCGTATACTTTCTTAACATACGAACAGCTGTATTTTTTCATGCTGCCAGAGTACTTAGTCTGGTCAGAAGGTAATTTCTGAGGTAGGTGAGGAAACACAATGTATAAACTTTTTTTTTGCTATAGATATACTGACATTGCATCACAACCTGGAAAGCAGGGAATATAAGATAAAAAACGTGGAATCTGACTTGACCGACTTTCATTCCCAGCAGCTTAATCCAGTACACCCACTCATTCCCGCAGGCTGTGCACAGTCGGGAGGGGTGAATTCCTTTTCCCAAAGCCACAGAAACACCCTCAGGTCACTCCCGCAAGGTGAAGGCCCCTGTGATTCCTGCGGCCAGGGCAGTACCCGTCCACCAGGACACAGCTATGCAGCCTTCAGGACACATGCTGCTCCGACTGGATTTTCTGTTCTGCTCCAACCACTTTGCACAGCTCAGGCGCTAGCAGAGGGCTGCAGCACGTCTGGGGACGGCCAGCAGAGAATTTCCTCCACACAAAGAGGCTTTTCACTGACGTTAAGCGCGCCGAGCCAGCAGAGCTCTGCTCTGCACCGGCCGTGCTGCCCTTCGGTGGTTTACTGGCGCCAGGGGAAAAGGGCACACTGGAGAAGAGGGACTGACAGAGGTCCCTGTCCGTTTTCCTCTGCGCTGTCCTCCAGGGAATTCCAGACAGCCTCAGGATGGGGGGCACTGGCAGCCTGCACGCAGAGCCCCTGCACCAAGACCATCACCTGCTGTTGACGAGGAACAGCGGAGTTTTTCATATGTATTTAAGCGCAGGAGGAAAAAATATCCTCAGCAGCAGCCCCAGCACAGCCAGGTGGTAACATACAACCTGAAAATTATCCGGCAGGCCACAACGGGACACCTGACACGGGTTTTGTTCAAAACAGGCTTCAGCAAGGTACGTGCCTGCATAGGAGAGAGCAGAGGGATATGCTGTGCTGGCAGGTCTGTGATAGTGGAAGCAAGGAATATAAACTGCACTTTAAAGGAAGTTATTTGTTTTCATGTCTTTAAGGGATGCTGTCAGTCTCTATGCTCATCAGAAACAAACAGCAAACAAGTTTTCCAGGAAAGTGAGCGTGATCTTAACAGCATCTGACATGTGAACATTTTCTGAATATGATGACATTTCTATTGCTTTTTTATATAAAGTATCCTTGGGAAGAGTACTCCATGACAGACAATTTACCGTAAAAGCAGAGCAGAAAAAAAATGACTGAAGAAGGAAAGCCTTCTCATTTCAGTGCCGTAAACATGGAGGTGGCTGTTCAGATCCGGCTTGAAACCCGAGAGTTCTTGCACTCAGCACTCTTCCCGTGGCATCCATTTCCAACCGGCGTGAAGAGGGGTCTCACGCTGGTCGGTGAATCCCCAGGCAGCGGCAGCCTCTGGGCTGTCATGACAACCACGGGGTTATGGCCACGGGCTCTGGATGCTCAGCACACACTGCATGGAGGCTGGGTTTGTGACTAATCCTTTCCCATCAGCTGACTGTTGCCTCCTGCCAATGCTTCTTCCAGTTCAGAGATCACGGGAAGTCATTTCCACCGGGTCATTCATTTATATTGCTGACTTAATGGTACTTTTCTGACTAATGGTACCAGATTATTCCGGGAAATAACGTATGAAATGGCCATTTTATCAATGGTCTAAAAAATAGTATACCCTCTTTTGTCTCTTTCAATTCAGTGGCCTCTAAACCGTTTCTTTCCTAGGTTCGAGGTCACTCTTGATTACTGCAGTGATAGACTACGGCCTGTGACAGGGAACATGAACGACAATATCCCAAGTGTGTCAGCATCTCAGTGCAGTGTGACTGCAATACAAATGATTTTTGGACTCATGCTGTGACTATTCAGGGGAAGAGACTCTCCATCTCCACCACAGTACCTTCACTCTTATCAGTGGAGCTTTTCCAGAGGGTGAACAACCTGCGTAATAATTGCTGTTTGAATCATTAGTCTTTGTCAAGTACTTCTTGCTGTGATAAGCTTTCAGTTTAATTCGTGGAGAGGATCGTGCATATTCAGAGCAGTGATAGCAGAGCTGCATCCAAACAGGATAAATGCTGGTCCTTACTTGCCACAGTATTGCTGCAGTTTCATGATGCTGTTGTTCCCTGAATTAGAGGGAGGGGGATTAAGAGTGCCGTAGTCCTCCCCTGGAACACCGGGGACGTGTTCAAGGAAAGACATGCAGACCCTGCTCCCCCGGTCCACATCTCAGCATCACCGAGACCAGCACTGAACTGCAGCAGGGCCACCACCAGCCAGGGCCACCGCTGCCCCGGTGTGAGACCCTCTGAGCAGCCGCAGTGGTGGGAGCCCCGGTCGCAGACTCCAAGGACAGCTCTAGGTCTCCCTCTCCAGGAGCAAGGCTGCTGAAAAGGCAACTGCTGAGCCTGATTGTCAGTTCCTTTGTTTGCCAGCTTCTTCAGAAAATAATATTGTTAATCCATCACTGAAGAAACACTCTCTTATTGCAGCCACATGGCTGTTACGTATTTGGGTTTTCAGGTAAGCCGTCAGAGAGCAGAGAGTAGTGAGGAAATACTTAATCTCCTGGGCCCTCGGAGCTGAGGGGCTTCCCCTGACTCTTTGAAGCTAATTTATTTATTAGCTGCTGGGGAACAGCAATAACCATGTGTCAGTATTTACCAGAATTTGTCCCCGATACCCTTCCCCACAAGGTGGGGCTGGCACCTCTGCAAAGCCACGCAGAGGGAGCCTGCTCTTGAAGGCTCAGCAGGCCCATGAGGGGCTGCATCTGCCACCCAGTGATGGTAGCCCTGCCAAAAGTACTGCTACCTTTAGCATTGCAATGGGCTACTTAAATTAATAAGGATGCAATTTAAAACACTAGAAACAGGTTTTCCATTTGTTATGATTTCTGCAGCCACTTAAGTTCCATGGGAAGTGTGTGCTTTGACCCTTGTGCCTGTAGTGATGTCCACCTTTCTCCTGGGGTCACGGCACACACATTTCCCTTAGCTGTATGACTTCAGCTAGCAGTCACCTGGTTTTCGGAAGAAAGATCTGAACCTGGACGTTTGCAGGCGGGGTCTCTCTCATTTCTCCTCATTCACTTTCCTGTTAGTTCAACAGTCCAAGCACACAGACTTGCAGGCACAGCGAAAAGCTCTTTGGTTTTCCAGGGGCTCTTCCAGGACAGCGAGATGAATGGGCTCATTGTGCGGGCCCTCAACAAGGGTACAGGTGTAGCCCAAATTGCTCAGAAGCCAGTTTATATTTGGAACCTGGTATCCTGCCGAAAAACGATTCTGCGAGGAGGCACATCAGAGAAGGGCGGGCAGCCCGGCTGCCTCCCGTCGTACCACTGCGAATCGTCGGCGTTTAGAAGGTTGGAAGGAGCAGAACCCCAAAATATCTAACGGGCCACCACAGCTGAGACCCCGGCGAGCGGGGCAGAGGAGGGAGCGCGGGGAGTTCACGAACGACTCCCGGTACGAGACCC
>NW_009228428.1:0-8124 GCF_000690835.1 Fulmarus glacialis
CGCTGGCTGGCGCTGAGCAGCCCTTCCCGCTCGCTCCAGCACGCTTCCAACCCCCCCGAGCCGCAGGCTTGCCCGACGGCCCTCCCGCGCGGCAGGATGGGGCGAGCGGGCATCCCAGCAGCTTTGGGGCTGCTGGAGGAGGTAGCTGCTGGGAACCTCTGTGCTCCTCTGTGGCTGTGACAATAAATGCGTGATATCCAGCCTACAAAAACTACCATCTCCCAGCCCTTCCCTGCCCAAAAGAAATAAAAGAATTATCTGTAATTTTTTTCCAAGCTGCCTTTTATATTTTAAAGGAAGTTTTGTGGTGACAATGCAACCCACCGATGGCCCTAGCTAGGCACGTACCCGCTGATCTCAGAGGCATCGTTCCTGCTGTTCAAGCATCACCCCGAGAACAATCATCGTAAGGGCAATTAGCTGTTGCATTTGCTATGTTGCTGCTAAAAGTGTATCCACAGCAGCGGCTGGGTGAAAACGGTCACGCTTCTTCCAAAGGACGAAAATACAGTTTATTTCATAGTGGCTATAGCAGATGCACTGACTCGTGCCAAACACTGTCAGTCTCATTTCTCTACCCATGCATCCAGTGCTTATACTGAGTTTTAGAAAATAGCTTACTACGCTTTAAACTTTGCTGCAGCACGTGGAAATTCAATTTGCTGAATAAATGGTCCACAGGCAAGTACTGCACGTTAAAGGATGCTGACAAGTTGGGTATGTTTGAGGAAAAATACTGGAAAAATGCCATCGATGCGAGGATATTTTTAATGCTGCACAAAATGTTGAGTCCTTTGTAACAATCTCCTGAAGCATGAATAATGATTTAATGGAATGAACAACCTTTTTATTTGAAAATAATGTCGAAACACTTAGAAAACTGTGAGCAAGACATGTAGCACCATATTTTCCTCACATGTTAATAACCGTATGCAGTACGTACAACTGTATATATGAACAGAGCTATTTATAAAAAAATTTCAGCTGGAAACAGATTCTAGCAGCAGCAGCAGATTAGAAATGACTATGAGTTTTTTTGTGTTATATATTATTTTTCTGCCTTTACAAAATATTGTATTGTCCAATCAAGAGTTGACTAAAATCCATGTTGTTCTTTATCCCTATTAAACAGATTCTTTATGTGTTTCTGATGGAAAATAAGAGTCTCTCTTTTTCAGAAATATGGAACATCCTGGAAAGCCATATTACTTCCATAAAAATTTAATTTAAAGCACAGAACATGCCGGTGTGCCAATGGTAGGCTTAAAATATTAAAGATTAAAAAAAAAAAAAAACAACAACCAACAAACCCCTAAGCATTTCCTTTCTGTACAATAATGGAGAATATATATCTTTGCTATATATTTTAAACATGGAATAGCTTTTTCTTTTTGCTATATATATGTCTTCCAAAATACATTGTCAGTATTTGTACTTGAAAAATACTGTACAAAACAAACATACTATAATTATTCTGTATAAACTTTATACATTTTATAATATCTATTCTTTTGGTCTATAGTAAACACTTAGATTGATTGGATTAACCACAGTATATGACAACACCATCCCCTTCTGAAATACACCAGTGTCTCTTACATTCATTTTTCAGAAGTCCACTTTATCTTAGAACATACGTGTTCAAAAGCAAATAGAGAGTTTAAAACAAGAAAGTTCAGAACCATCAGTTCATGTCACACTCAAAACAACAATCACTAGGAAAAATGGGCTTTGCAAACCAGTGACGACTTCTAACTGAATAAAAGTGATTTTTAAAACAGCAAGATATAATCCACAGAAAATATATTACAGAACATGGGAAAAAACAACTGAATTTAGGTATTTATTTAATTTTTAGTCACAAAACGGAACTTGAAGAAATGCGTAACTAACTGAAAACAGAAAAGCCCCTCTGATTTCGACATCGGATCTGATTTGATACTAGTACTTTTGTTCTCGTTTCAACTAATTATCCTGCTTCTTATACATGCGCTCCCCATAGCAGGGATACAATTAGCATGCTCACGTTAATGTGTCTTTTACTTTTTAACTTTTTGTTAAAGACATCAAAACTCCTGTTGGGTAGGGAAACCATCCTACGTCCACTAGGAACATCCGGGCAGCATGCACGCTAGCGTACAATAGGATTATTGCTTCAGGTACAGACAGTGCAAAATACACACTCTGTGGTCTATCAACAGTACTCCTACCTACCTGGGGTCTGTGGAAATGAAAGGAACCTTAATAGCTACAGAGAAGCCATGTGGGATCTCTAATGAGTAGAGCTACCTCAGTCTAACAGCACTTTAAATCTGAAGACAATTATCACCAAAACTTAAAATACAACAAAAGCAATCTATAAATTAATATTTCTGCAGTGTAGTACTAAATTATTATTTGTGCACTTTATTAGCATGTTAACTTTTCTGATTAGACATACTTAAACAATAGCTTGTTACTCTCGAAAAAACTGAGATCTACTTTTTTTTCTTTTTTCTTTTTTTTTTCCTTTTTTTGTAATTTATACTGGGATCTTTCCAAGTAAATCAGGAGGATGGAACTGGTTACAATAACATAAAAACCCTACTCTGAAGCAGCACTGAAAAAATATAATAAAAAGCTTACTATGGCGGTTCTCAACAGTCCAGGTAAAAATGTGGCACCCTTTGAAGAGGGCTTCATAAAAATGGGAAGTGCTGAGATGCGTGCGCACGCACACACACACACACGCACATGCACACACACAAGCGCACACACATATACAGATGTGTGAACACACATGTGCACACATACGCAGGTACACGCATACGCAAACAAAAAAAATAACGTAAGTCAGTTTTGTTTCTGCTTCTGGTAAAGTGCTGAAGACAGAAAGGTTGGTTTGGGTGTGGTGCTATCAAACAGGAAACACATTGTCCATCTATTCAAATGCCAACCCGCAACAAAAAAAAAAAAAAAAGAAAAAAGAAAAAACCCCCACTCCCCCCCTTGAATTTACAGGGGGCCGTGTCGAGCTTCGTACTTTGCAAGGACATTCTTGCATTTGCCCAGCTCTTTCCGTAAGTCGGCCACCTCTTGGCGGAGAGCCGAGTTCTCCTTCTCCAGAAACGAGGCGCGGATGGCGATCTGGTTCTCCTTCAGCCGGCGGGCATCCCTCGATCGCTTAGCAGCCATGTTGTTCTTTCTACGCCTTGCCCAGTATTTGTCATCCTGCTCATTAAACACAGAAAGAAACAAACAAGATATTAGATTTCAGTAAACTGAGCGGCCACCAGGACGGTCTCTTAGCCGCAGCCTCCGGACTGGGGAGGGATGACTTAACTCCGCACGTTTTGCTTGCCTGACCCAGGCACTGCTGGGACAAAAGTTACAGATTTACATGGCATAATCCACCCAAGGAGCACAGATGCCTGCCCATGTCTCTGTCAAAATGTTTACACTAACTCCCCTCATCCTCTTGACTGTGAATTCCTCCAAGGAAAAATGAAGCAGTATTCCAGTGGTTCAATTCATCTTACATCTACGCTGACCTAGTTAGCACATCCACCTTCGCATGTGATGACTCACTCTCTACCGGTTGCCGGAGCAGTACTAATCACCTCTTGTACGTCCCTGCTCCTCTCCTTTGCCAGCCAACACCTGGTTCACTCTCTATGTTGGTATCATCCATTTCGTCTATGGTTCAGCTCTTTTCCTCTGTTCAAAGTTCTTTCTCTACAGAGCCCCAAAGTGTTCCTTGATTGCACCCTAGAACAGTAAGTCACTGGAAGAGGATTCCTTGGCACAAGAAGGACGGCTGCTTTGGTACCATCCGCAAAGAGATTAGTACAATAGGCTTTGACTGGGGAAAAAAAAGCATTTGCCAGAAATAGGTCCACTAACCTCTGAAGTTTCATAAGCTAACACATTCCCAAAGTGTTATCCCTAAAGACTTGCCTCTAGGAGATCACCTTATTGCATTGTGGCATCAATGGCTCTAAAGTCACGACTTAATTTCATCTGATTTTTCCACTCTTCAAATGAAGTGGCCTTCAGTGAAATGGCAGCTTCACTGTTGCTTTGAAACTGAATTAGAGTTCTAGAAATTTGGAACAACTCGGTAAGTACAAAGTAGGCAGAATCTCTCACAAAAAGTGAAATTCAGTCCCCTGCAGAATAAGAGTGATGCAGCCATTCAACTCTCAAATCAAGCCTGATCAAGTCATATAGCTCAAACTTCCCCTCCCAGAGTTATCCCTCCATTTTTATATGCTTCAGTTGGCTTGTGTGGCTTTCTTGTTTCCATACCCACTACAAGGACCAGGAGCCATCTGCTCCTATGTTGCAGTGAATAGACAAATACCCCACCACTCCTCTGTCTTTCAGCATGAAGCACGCGAGGCCTAATACCGCTGCTCTGCATCTTCTCCCACTGCTTGCATAAAAGCAAAGCAAGAGCAAAATGACTGCTAGAAGTAATCTACAACTGCTGTTGATTACAACCGTATTAGTTTCGCTTAATGAGGTGTGCAGCAACGACGATTTGGAGCCAGTGTACCTCTACATTGCTCTTCAGTAGATGGGACCTCCAAAAATCCTCTTAAAAACAAGCATGCAGCAAAAAGCTATGACCCAAATCTTGTTTATAATTTCCTATCTCATTCCACTCTATAAAAATCAGCTTTAAGCAATTTATTAGTGTGCCACCTAGGCTTCATCCATCTTTATTTTAACAAATTGCTATGGCAAATCCCTTAATCCAGGCCTGAAAGAGGTAAGGCTGGCATTTCAAAATCACATGCAACCCAGAGACGCTTGACTGGTCTAATCTGCTTACCCTTCCCCAGAACTCAACAGCCGCTCTACAAGCCAGGGCAGAAGCAGCACTTGGGTCAAGCACTCTGAAATGAGTCAAGGGCAACTGATGTGATTATCTCAGGGAAAAGAGAGACCCTGAACTTCTAGTTCAGTCTTCAGCTGAAAACTTGTGTGCCCCACTGCTGCATGCAAGACACTGGTATTTTCCACCTCTGGTACGGAGTAGTCCAACAGCATCTTTGGCAAAAGTTTGCTTTGATGAATAAGGATACCTAGGAGACAGCGCAAAATGACGAATGGCACTGAGGAGCAAACTCCAGTCTCCTTACACCCACACACAGACATTTCTGTATCGAACACCTCTCTTTAGGAGACCTCTCAGCACACTGCAATGCCAACAGAGCATCGTTGGTAGTAAAATCTGCCCAGGTAAGTAACGGCATGGTGCAGATAAATCTTTCTAAATGAAAGCTGAGGATACTACAGACAAACTGACAGCAACATACCACCTGAACACTACTGGAATTGTGATTTCTGTGCTTTTAACTTGCACAACAGTATCCTGAGGGATAAAAATAGCGAGTAGCATCATCTGCTTTCCCTAATGCTATCAATCTGGTGTAAACACATGGCATCCCAGTCTCTTCGCACGTGCAGCCAGGGATTCCCACCAACTCCAACAGGTTTTCAGTCGGTGTCTTGGGGGCAGTAGCAACAGTAGAATGAAATTTGGCACTGACTACCTGTGATAAAAAAGATCCTCTTGGAAAAAACATACTGGGAATAGAATTCTGCAGATAATGACGATTTTCACAGTTGTTTGATAAGCTGAATTAGTTGATCAATTTATTCTGCTCTCTTCATGCTCTTTGCTCTTCACATTTCAGAAGCAGTGAGAGGCATAGACAAGGATGATCTTTCTTTTTAAATATTGTATTATTATTATATTTTAAATATTGTCTTAAAATACACTTCTCGGCAGAATAATTTTGTTCTGTTTTCCTACAACTAGTTTAGATTCTTTCACCTAGATTAGTAGTGTTTACTATAGCGTTCCCATTCATTATTAAACACAGAGCTAAAGCAACTTCAAAACAATACACAATATACTTCATTCTGTCACAATCAGGGACCTCCATGGACCCTGTAAGAGACGGATTCTTCCTTGAAGAATTCACAATCTATGCGGATGAGACAGAGAGAGGATGGAGGAAAAGGAAACATGATCAGACTGTTTCGTAAGTGGGAAATATGGGACAAAGTAAGCTTGTCCAAGGTCACGCAGGAAGTTTCTGGCATACAAAGGAAATGAATATTGGTCTCATGAATTTCAACTGTTGTGTAACTAATAAGGGACATCCTCCCCTCAGTCTTATTCAGAACCGTTAACAGTTTTATTTTACAACAAAGTTGTATTTAATTTGGCAGATTTACCTTACATGAGAAAGCAGATTCTCGCTCAAAACCTGTATCTCAGAGAGTAACTGTCACAGAGTCTGTACAAACAACCTCGTCACCAGTTCCAATTTACCTTCAGGTCATCTGGAATGAAGACTTTGCGAGCTTTCTTAATCATCGGCTGTGGTTTCAGCTCTTCTTCAGAGAATTTGCGCTTACGAGGGTCAAACATCTCCTGGCCAGGAATACTGGAAAGAGCAAGATCTGCAGGGTCAGGTTCATAGCCAACAGGAACTTGGATAGTCTCAGGATCAATGGGACTTGGTGTGTTTCGGTTTGCTGGCAAGATCTGACCTACAGAAATAAAGGATAAATTCAGCTATGTTACAAGAAAACATGTAAATAATATTACTGAACATGGATTTTAGAAGATCTCT
The DNA here is from genome assembly GCF_000690835.1 of Fulmarus glacialis. Lineage (NCBI taxonomy): Eukaryota > Metazoa > Chordata > Aves > Procellariiformes > Procellariidae > Fulmarus > Fulmarus glacialis. Next base: position 6,633 of record NW_009228428.1, read on the forward strand.
AAATACTTTACAAGCAGTAATTATTTAAGCTTTCACTGTAAATTTGGTATCTACTCTTGCTAAGTATTAGATTGTCCATTTTGTAGGGTGCATATTCAGATCCAGACATGCTTATGCTGTTATTTTCAGAATTGGTTCCTAATTCTGGTTGCTAATCTTGTATGCCCACATAAGATCACTGAATCCAACACTGAGTTGCACTAGACTGCAGGCAGAAGACATATTGCTCCAACCTGTGCCACTTCATTAAGATCACATCCTCAGGAACAAATCATAAGTACTGTAATTTAGCTCCAATTTATCTACCACACTGTAATCCTTCCCAGTTTTCTCATACACAGATTTCTTCATATATACCTTTGAGGGTATGTTTAGCCTACAATCAATGTACAGTATTTGCAGTAGGACAATATCTCATGAAAACATACTTTCAAGCTGTGCTGAAGCACTCCACGAAGAAGATTGCTATTTTCTATGAAATCCTACCGGTGATATTCTAAAAGACAATGAAGGAAACTAGCAACATGAAAGGCTACAATGATTACTTAAAGATGCTCTGCAAAAATGAAAGAACACTTATTTATGCCACATTGCTCTTTTATGATATATAAAATCTACTAAAAAGGAGCCTATCCCCAGAAAAGAATGACACCCCCCCCCTTTTTCTTTTTTAATCTTAGATATAGCCTTCAAGATCCTACAGCACCAATTCAGGCACCATTCCCACTAAAAATCCAATTTAAAATCTCAACCAAAGGTTCCAAAAATAGGATCCTAAAGTCAGCTGGCTAAACATGGACTATCCCCGGGGGCAGAATTTTCAGAAGTTTTCACATGCCTCAGAAGTACAAGCCTCACAGACTTCAGAGGGAGGACTTCTGATTGATGCAGATATTCTTTTATAATTTTGGCTATTAGCTAATTCACTTTGACTTTAAAGATGCAATGGCTTTCATAAGAACTACACAAACATCCTGTGACTGCATAATATTTCCTTATTTGTGCCCGCATCTGCAATATTTAGGGTGTAAAATGGTAAACATTAAATGTCATTTCTAATTCCAAACCAAGGCCAGTGTTAACAATGTAGTTTTTATTTTAATCTAGAAGATCGCGGCAACAATATTGGAACTGCATAGAAAATGCACCGGGGAATTGCATTGTGCAAACCAAGGCTTGCTAACAGACAGCTTGTCTTTTGTAACTCATGTTTTAAAACAGCATTGATAAAATCAGCTTCCAGGAAAGGCTAGTAAGGGCCTGGGAGAAGAGGATCAAAGTTATTAAAACGTATATACATCAATAGGAGAGGGAGCGAGAGGAAAGGATCCCGCCACCCGCGTTGTGCCAACAGCAGAGCGCTTCCTCCTCTGCCTCCGCACCCGGCACGCCGCTGCCAAGACCTCGGTGCCGAAAACTTGACGTTTCCTGCTGCGCCTCGTCAGTAAAACCAGAAACCGCGGCCTGCCCGACCACCGGCCGCAGGGGCGGC
>NW_009228429.1:0-1735 GCF_000690835.1 Fulmarus glacialis
GCGTTTTTGCCCGCGTCGGCGTCCGTGGCCTTCACGCTGCCGATCCGGAGCATGGGGCTGTTGTTCTCCGGCACCGACAGGGTGTAAATCTCCTGGGTGAACTCTGGCGGATTGTCGTTCACGTCCGATATCCGCACGAAGATGCTTTCCCGAGAGCTCAGCCGCCTCGTGCCCCAGTCCGTGGCCGTCACGGTGATGTTATACTCCGCCGTCCTCTCCCTGTCCAGCGCCGCCTTTGTTCGCAGTTCGTAGTAATTATCAACAGTCGGGGCGAGGCTGAAGGGCAAGTCTCCGTCGATCGCGCACTCCGTCCTGCCGTTGTCCCCGGAGTCCCGGTCCCGCACACTGAACAGGGCCACCACGGTGCGGGGCGGGGCGTCCTCGGGAATGGAGGCGGTGAGGGAGGTGAGCGCTATCTCCGGGGCGTTGTCATTCACGTCCAGGACCTCCACCTGCACTTTGCAATGCGCAGACAGCCCCCCGCCGTCGGTGGCCCTCACCACCAAGTCGTGGTTTTTCGCTTCCTCGAAGTCCAGGTTGCCCGCGACCCGTATCTCCCCACTGGCAGGGTTCAGCTCGAAGAGCTGCCGGGACCGCTCCGATGTCTGGGTGAAGGCGTAGCGCACCTTCCCGTTGGACCCTTCGTCGGGATCCGCGGCCGCGACTCTGACCACCAGCAGCTCCGGGGGGCTGTTCTCGGCCAGGCGCACCTCGTAGAGCTCCCGACCGAAGACCGGCATGTTGTCATTGGCATCCAGCACCACGATCCGGACCTGAGCCGTGCCCGACCTGGGTGGCGAGCCCCCGTCGGTGGCGGTGAGGAGTAAATTCAGCTCTCGCTGCTCTTCGCGGTCCAGCTGCCGCTCGAGGACGAGCTCCACGTATTTTACTCCACCTTTCCCTGTTCCGAGAGCGAGGGAGAAATGCGCATTGGACCCGAGGCTGTAGTTCTGCAAGCCGTTGCCGTGTCCGGGGCGCTTTCCAGAGGGAAACTGGACCCGGGAGACATCGTTTCGGGAATCTCTAAAAGCACGTCCTTCTCCGGGAACACGGGGGAGTTGTCGTTCACGTCACGAACCTCCACCTCCCCTCGGATCAGCTGCAACGGATTTTCAAAGAATATCTGGAAGTGGAGCGTGCAGGTATCGCTCTGCGGACAGATCTCCTCTCGGTCCAGCGCCTCCTTTGCCGTCAGGACTCCGGTGTTTTGACTGAGGCGGAAAAGCTGCTCGTTCCCCTCGGACACAACGCGGGCCTTGCGAGCCGCGAGCTGGCTCGGAGAAACCCCCAGGTCCTTTGCAATATCGGCGACAAAGGCGTCCCTCTCCATTTCCTCCGCCAGAGAATAGCGGAGGCTTTCGGCCCCGCTCTGACACACGCAGACGCACAGAATAAACAAGATCACTTGCCTCTTGCTGCCTCCGCTCCGTCTCCCCCACGCCATTTCTCTCCAGAAAAGCCATCCACCGTCCTCCCTGGGTCCCAGCATTTTACGCAGCGTCCGAGGCAGAGCGGTGTTTGTCAGGAATCCCGGGGTAAGGGGGTCGGAAAGCCCGCGAGCACCCCGCCTCCGTGCCCCGCCGCCCTTCCCCAGCAGCTCACACGGCTTCTTTTGTCTCCCCGAGCCCGCAAACCCGGCGCGGGCAGAGGAACCTGCCGGTCCGTGGCCAACACCCCCACCCAGCGTCGCGAGGGGGAATATTTCCTCTGCCTTCTCCTTCGGGGCTGAGCTGCT
>NW_009228430.1:0-10609 GCF_000690835.1 Fulmarus glacialis
ACTCTATTCCAGCCAAAACCAGGACACATTTAAAAACTGCTCAAGGAGTTAAACAGTTGACTGAAAAATCTCAAACTGTGCAAGTGTCCTCTGAATTGGAACTGATACTGTGTATACAATCTTCTCGAAAAATTTATTTCTGAATTTTAGCGCTTCTCCTTCCCTTCCCTAGGTTTCTTATTTGGAAGTAGCTTTTCTAGTAAACAAGTCTCTACACATTTGAAGATGACAGTTTGGTGGTTTGGTTTTTGTTTTTTTTTTTTTTGTGATGTTCTTTGATTTTTAATCAGCTTTAGCAAATAAAAATGGGAAGCAGCAGTAAATTTAAGATACAAAGAAGAATACCTCAATTCTCTGAAAGAGAACAGGTTACTTCAGTTAAGATAGCCATTTTTGGAGCGTTTTTTCCCTTTTTCAGCTTTTCAAAGAAAAGTTATGAAGCGATTTTTCAGAGTTTGTATCTCAGCCATACCTGCAGCTTTCCCTTCACTTAATCCGGTGTCTTGAAGCAGAAGCCAACGGATGTTCTCTTGGCCTCTAGCACCAACACCACGCATACACTAGTGCCTCTGACCTGGAAACTCTGTATTAAAGGACCTTTTTTTCCCCCTCCTCATGAAGATTCCTCCTTCTGGTAAGATCCAGTTTGCTTCTTGTTTTCCTGCCTCTATCCCGTAACACCAGCTTTTTTATGACTGTAATGTATGCAAGAAGGGGTAGGGCGTGTTTGTTTAACAGCAGAAGAAAGATTTCATTAACGCTCCTCTGAAGGTGACTGTATGAAATCTGTGTCTCCAGCTGACAGAGCTAGACCAGTAACACCCTTGGCATGTGACGCAACCCAGAAGTGCCGACGCCTGGAGAACCAGAGTAGCTGCAGAAGTGGAAATACTGGGTATATGTTATGTCTCCATTGCAGGTGGGAGGAAGGCAGCAACCCACGATAGCTACAGCAGACAGTTTAATAGGATAGACAAGACTTCATGTGTAGCGGGCACAAAAGAGATTGTATTTCATGAAATCACACTCAGCTATAACATTTCTGTTGACTGTTAATACTAAATTGAAATCCAGGCTAAGGAGAGATTTTCTAGCTTGCAAATTACTTAGACTTTAAGTGTGAAACATCTCCAAAAAGGATTACTAATATTACGTTTTCTACTAGTTAGTAGGTAGTCAAGTCAACTAATTTATTAATATTTGGGGGAATGCGTTTATAAAAAAAATGCATTAAGCTATGCAGTTAATGTACATGTTTTCAGCGTGTTTTCCATAACCTTAACTAAACAGAATTCAGTTCACAAAGCATCTTTCATCCATGCCACCTCCCTTTTTTCCTGTCAGAGATAAAGCTTGTGGAAAGTTTGGAAAAATAATTTTCCACTTTATTAAAATTGCAGATTTTTAAGATAGATAAAGCCGTATTGTTTACAGGAAATTATTTCTCTACTGAGCAAGCGATGTTATCAGAGCACAAATGATCCAGACTGACATAAACTACATTTCCTTCATTCTTCTTACAGGACCCATGCATTGTTCCACGGGTTAGGCTTTCCTCTCTTAAAGATGCACACGTTAGAGCTCTGCTATTCCTTAACGGAGGGGAAAAAAACCCAAATTTAAGCTTTCCTGAACTGTCTGAAGAGACTTCAGCATCAGAGTTAAGACTCTTACTACTCACACTCAACTACTACAGAATCGTGTGGATTCAATAGTGATTCAAGAGTATTACGTGGAAGTTTTAAGTAGTTTTAACTATGGCCTTATTGACCACACACAGAGAACCCCTGTAACACGTGAACTAAGCTGGTTAGAACTGGCAGAGCTGGTTGAGGGAATGCACTGAATTACGGGAAGAACAGTCTTAGTGAACACCACAACAGACAGGAAAGGTGGGTATCGATGTACTTTTATTTAAATAAGCATTTTGATTTCTAGCATAAGGCAAAACCAGGAGGAATTAAACAGAAGAGTAAATGCGTATTTTCAAAATTGCCATGAAAAAAAACATTAACTGTGCCTATGTGTTTTTCAAGAGAAATTTAATTTTTGACTAATGTTAAGTGACCTACCGTTGCCACAATATCTATGTAAAATCAACTGAGCCACCTGATCTAGCTGATGATGTCCCTGCCCACGGCAGGGGGGTTGGACTAGGTGACCTTTAAAGGTCCCTTCCAACCCAAACTATTCTATGATTCTATGATTCTAAACTTCCAGACAATCTTATAAATCATGCACACTGTATCCCTTTCCCAGCTATTTATTCCATTTTGTTTCATGCCGTCACTGGCGCCGTGGGATTATGACTTATCTGTTTAAAAAGCACCAACACAACGGAAGAAAAAAGTGAACTACGTGATTTAACACAGAGTTTCAAATTCCGCAGTGTTATTTTATGCTTGGAATCTTTGAGCAAATATTCTAGATTAGAAGTTTAACTTTTTGTTTTACTTTAGCACAAACTAGAATGACAAACATTACCCGATAAATACGTCTGAGGAGAAATAGTACGAGAATTAGTCTATTTAATTCCCAAATTAAGACTTTCACAGACAGCAGAACAAGTTAACAGCTGACACTTTTACAACACCCGCACATGCAGCCAAGCACATGGGAGGACGCACACAGGCACAATACTCATTCTCCTATCAAATCCTCACTAAAAAAACACAACAAAAAACCCCCATCAGTTTGGCTTACCTTTAGAAATTTCATCTCATGATACTGGTCCTGACACTTTTCAGTGAGTGTGTTGTCTCCCTCAGGAGGAGGCAAACTACTTGAAATTGTTGACGAGAATATCATTATAACCTACGCTACTGCCCTTTTATCCAAGGAGCAGCTAAACAAAATTTACCCCCCTAAAACCAAAATTTACCCCTACCCCTGAAACCACTGTAGAACTCAAACTACTGCAAAACCCAAATATTCAAAATATGTTAATTAAATTTCAAGCTTCAATAGGCTCTTTGTTTTTACTAATTTTAACATTTTACTCCTACTTAATTTTTAAGTGTCCCATCAAAAGTGGCCAGAACTCTTCTTTCTATAATAAAAAACCAGTAAGACTCTAGTTTTGGTCATATTTGTATTTCTGCAATATGAATTCTAAATCTCAAATGTATTTAAAACAAACGTGCTGAAACACCAAATACACACCCACATCTGCTCAGATTGTTTACTCACTATCCGCGCTACCAGTTAGTTCCAGACAGAGGCACTTGCTGAAAAGATGAATCTTTACACCTTTTGGTTGGCGGTAACATTGATTTGAGGATAACTTCTTGCCATCAAACCCATTTTTTTTGGTGACTGCACTATCTCACGGCTACATCAGCACGTGGCGCCGCAGAATCCACTGAGCAAGGGAACGGATCCAGCTTGAGAAAGAACAGCAAGTGCATTTCACTGCGCTCTCGGTGTCATAACGCCGAGGTGCGTACACACCGCACCTTGCTTTGTACGAGCAAGGGTAGAGATCATTAGCGAAACGGGTCAAGAGCATCACGTCAACACTAATCACCATGTAACGCACAACAGCAAAGCTGCAACATGTTAGAGCTTTGCAGGTATATCCTTCTCGCCTCTCACCGCCTTCTCTGTGCTTGTCTGTGAGGGTGTGCTCCCCCGACCCGACCTTTTCCCGTGACCCTCTCAAGCGATAACCACCCGTGGCGACCGTGATGGATGTGTCTGGCCGTGATGGATGCATCCAGCTCAGAGTGCATTTGGGGGAGACAGATAGCAACACAACAGGCAATGCGTCCACCTAACCACCGTGCTGGTCAGTGTCCGACTCCAGCCACATTTGGAAGAAACTAACTGCGGTCGGTATGTGAGTATGACTATGAGTCAATCCTCTTACCCCCACACATAGTGGGCAGCCCAAGAGCCCTTGGAGCTCTCCTGCACGGCAGCGGGCTGCACGCCAGGACCTCCCCTTGAGCAGGGACACCCCTCAGGGTTACTCCTCGAGGTTGAGAGATCCCTTGCCGCAACAGATCCTCGGTAAGTGACTCATAGCATGCTGAATTTTGAAATCTTAGCTAAGTGATATAAAGGATTGATTCTGTATATATAATCCTTTAGACATAAGCCATTGACCAAGCCTGGGACTAGGACTGGATCCAGCCGCACCTAGACTCCTCTCTGAGAAGGAGTTTAGGAAGCAAGGGGGTCCTTTCTGAACCACGTGACTCAACGGGAGGGTCTCCCTGACAGTTTTGTCCAACCCTGTCCTCCATGCAGTAAATAATCAAGCGTACCTTGCCATCGAGTCTTGTTAACTCACTGTCGCATTTACTATCAAACTTTGTTAAATCGCTGTCTTACATCAATAAACGTGTTGCTACTTCTCTCTTACAAGTGAAGTGCATCTCTCCCTCTCGCTCCATCCGCGACACTGCCCTGCTGTCAAAATCTGACATTCCCAGAGCATGGCAACTCACAGTGGGATGCTTTTTCAGAATGGAGAGAAGAGATACACGAGCAACCTCGAGTGAAGTTCTCTCAGACATAGTTAGGGATGCCACAAGGCATCTGACTGGGGAATAGAATAGAAAGGCATGCAGATTCTTTTTCTGGAGGTAAGCTTTTTTAACTACATGATCTCTCCTAAGGAGGACAACTCGCAGCCCGCATACTTCCTTAGTTCACCCCAACTGGAAAAGTCAATGCATTAAACAGATGCACTAAATCAAAATCCACTAGAACTTTTTATATACGTAGACTTGTACACTTAGTAAATACATGGTTGTACTGCAGCGTTCACACACTAGAATTCTGTGTAAATACAGAATTTGATGCATTTTCTTGTATGCGATTGTTTGCAGTGCCGTATATATACATATAACCTGCCCACAAGGACTTCTGCAAGTTAAAAAGACGTCTTTTAGTTTGGAAGCAAAAAATAAAAAGCACGGCAAAAAGCTTAACTATAACAAAAAGGTGCTGATATGTGTGAATTTAAATGCAGAAAAATTCTCTTGATAATTTTGATAATGTATTTGCCTTATAAGTAAGAGATATGTGAGCCTTTCAAATATTCATGGGGATACAAAATTGTAAAAATGATCCTCAAGAAACCAGGTTAGGCTTCACAATGATGATGAATCCCATGTCCTTCATTCTTCCATTTTAATAAAAATATCTGAGTTCTTTTTGAACAGTTAAATTTGGAACTTAATATTCTCCAAATGCTGGAGCCATACTTCATTTAACAATGCATCCATCACTAGTAGGAATGGGATTCCAGGAGACAAGACATGATGTAAGAAGAGTTACAAGGAAGGCAAAAGATGCTCGTCTCCTTCCTTGCTCTCCTATCCAGATTTTCCCCGTCAAAATTAGATATTTCTTATTTTGTTAGATATAGAGGGCAACAGAAACGGTTAAATCTTAGTAGTTTTACTTCTGTAATGATCTGTTGGTTTGGGTTTTTTTTTTCAGCATTACCCAATATATCTGTTCTTCCTTTGACAATGAGCAAGTAGATAACAAGTAATAAATCACTGCTGCAATTGAGAATTGAACATTCAATATAAGATTTTAGATTATTTCTCTATCATCAGTGTATCAGAAGTTATTTTTCAAGCAAAGATAATATTATCAGTTTATTTGCAATTAGAAAAAGATACAGATTTCATCAGTTAGACTGCTTCACAATAAAAATGTGTGCCTTTATACAGCCAATATAAATCATAATTTGAGTGTTAAGACATTTATAGAAATACATACTACTTCCACAGAAATTAGAGTATTTACAATACAATAAGCTTATTTGATTACTACTGAAAAATAGTTCTTGCCAATATGTCACTTGATCATTGAGGAAAGCTGCCTTTCCAAGTCAGTTGAAGTAAACATCCACCCCCCAGCCCTACCACTTGTTATAGCTGAGTGTAGGATGTTTACAGGAACTAAAAATTAGCTTAACAATATAAATACAGCATTGGCTTTCAAGATATCCAAAAATGAATCTGCACAGACACACTTCAATATATTGTGCAAGCTACAATTTGCGCAACTCATCAGGCACATGCAACACTTACTAAGCCTTACTAACATTATGAAGTTGCAACACATATTTTTAACATTTAATCTTCTAAATATCAGAACACAGTAATATACATGTGCAGTCCCTGATGCTGTAGAGATACAAGAAGGAAAACAGGAGAAAAGTTTCTTGCAGCCCGTGGAGATCAGCATTCTGTTGCACTTACCTGCCAAAGCCCTTGATGCCCAGAATAGACACCTTCTAGAAATCTCAAATTCAAATAATTTTCAAAACCGAAACTCAACACCAAAATATAAATGGGAGATTAATGGGGTGGTACAAACTGGGTAACAGTCCTCAAAGATGTCCATCTCAAACTGTTTATGCAAAAATAAACCTTTGTGGTGTTGAACATTTCAACAGTTTCCTTACTGTGCTAAATTTTACAGCTTTTGTTGCTACATTTGTACGTCTCCCTATTTGTGTAGTATTTTCTTAAACTAATTCTCATTCCTCCTCCAGAACTTTTTCAAGGTACTCCTATTATTTCAATCTTTTTCATTCTTATTTTCCTCCACATGGATTTAGCTACTCAGAAATACAAGTCGTTATAACAGCAAGAGAGCAGAACACTATTACTTTAGCTTCAATGTCTTATCTTAGATTTTACAGGTATGTTTAATTTACTGTCTAGTCTCAAACAAACAAGATCTCAGCAGTCCAGGAAAAGACTACTTCAATAAACGCTATCAGCCAGGAGGCCAAGCCTTCTCAAAGCGCTTGTCTGAACAGGTGTTTTGCAGATTTACTGAGGGGAAGGAACCACGGATGCAGATTATTTCATACATAGAGGAGGGGGGAAGCCCTCCCAATGTTTAACAGTTGGTCTTTGTATGAAGAAAAACGTGAGCTCAAGCATTTCTGCTGAATGCAGCTGCGTGTTCACACCAAGGGAAGGCAGTGCTTCACGGAGGCCAGTCTAAAGGCACCGAGGACTTTGATGTATTGCTTTTCAGCAGTCATAAAGACCACAGGCAACTAATCCAGACCTCAAACACTAGTCTTCACAGCCACTCCACTTGCTCAGCAAGTGAGGACCGTTGTACTCTTCCCTAGCTTCCATCTCCAAGGGTAACGTACATTGCACCTGCATATACAGCATATACAGCCACCCAAAATTACTAGCTGTGTGTCCACAATTTCACTGCTGGCCTCTGGACTACCAACCTGGTTTTCATTCAGGTATTTTCCTCCACTTTGAAATTAGTGCACTGCAAAACATCAGAACCTGATCCAGCGACTCCTTATAATATAAGCAAGTCACAGGCCTTATGTTAACGAGATGGGGTGACTTGCTTGTTGAGCACCAGGCTGACGTGTCAAATCTGCCTCTTCCATTCCCAAAATTCATGGTTATAGTTGTGGCCCTGTGCTGCCTAATTCTGCAACAGTTGCTTCAACTCCTCCTCCCCACCAGCAGAATCACACAGCTAGCATGCCAAATTCCCATCATCCCTTCCCAGCAATCCCAGTACTGTGAACTCACCTGGAATCAGGGCATAAATATGCATTTGGACACCACTTCAAGAGACCCCACCCTCTTCAGTTCCAAACAACAGCCATGTTTGAGACATGTTAAGATGTTCAGTACTTTGTATTTCATACCCTAAAAGAGAGATCCTTGTATTTCAAACATTCAGCAAAAAAACTTCAAACAAAAATGCAGTGTGTTTTTTTTAATTTATTTATTTCCTGCAGTTACAAGCCACTTCAGTTTGTTTTCATGTGAAGACATATGACAGCTGTGTTTGAGTACATGTATTAAATACTAGTACAATATAAATGTACGCAGAAGTAAAATTCCACAAGACTGACAAACTGCACACGAACTAAGCTTATTAAAAAAAAACAGCACTGTTGTTATCTGGCATGTGGAAAGGCTAAGACAGCACTAACCAAATTGTCTTCTAGATTAATTATGAGATAACATATTTACTTTGATCATTCAGAGAATTTTGTTAACAAAGAACACTTCCTTTCTTCCAAGTCCAAATACTATAGAGAACTAGGAAATGCTAAGTATTTACAGCAAAGAAAGCGCTTTTTTTTTTTCGAAGAAATCAAGATCTGTAGATTCTGCTTCAAAGTCCTTTTTATAAATGTACCTACATGAATTATCAAGCCAAACAGATAGTATTTAAAAAAAAAATGATTTTAACTGAGATTGTATTAGTGTGAAAGTTGCTTTAAAAACAAATCTTCATAGAGGTGGCAGCAATGAATTGGATCAGTAAGTAAGTTCAGTACCTTCTATCACCACACGTGTTCCTGTGTCGCCAGACAGAACACCCAGGTAACAGAAACAAAACCGTTATGGTCACGGGACCGTCACAGAAGAAGAATGGCTGCCCTTGGTTCACATTTGGTCATTCACTGCCTGCTTGAAAATCACTACCTTTCTAATGCTTATTAGTATAGCTTTCCCAAGACTAAGAAATCCTAATAGTTTTAATTCTGATAAATTAAAGAGAAAATCTTTCACTTTTCTAAGTACTTGTATCTTTGGACATAATCTTCTTTTACAGAATCACTATAGCAAATAGTGAACAAATAGTACCTAGGTTTACTATGCTATCAAATAAACTAAACAGTTTTTCTTTTAAGTGTTAGGGAATAAAAAGATAACATTTCAGGAGGGGGAAGAACAGAGAGCTAAAATAGTGCAAGGATATTTTCTGTCTTAGCAGCAGCAGCTACTTGCATAGGCCATTCCTTTAAAAATAGAAGACTAAAGAGAAACAAAGGAGAAAAGAAATCCCAGACAAGATCCAGGAAACAGCATGTGCAGATCCCACTCTGAGAAAAGTGGAAAGTGCTGAAGCTTTTTTGCAAACAGCTGTTCTCTTGACATGATTGCTTTAAGTCATTTTGGAACTGAATCAGCGAAGAGTTAATTCTTAAGAAGTACTTTCAAAAAGCTGTTATTTACATGAAAAATAAACCTTTGTAGTGCCATGGTGGGGGGGTAGCACAAACCAAGGTGACCATATGTGCTGGTTTTGGCTGAGATAGAGTATTTTCTTCACAGTAGCTAGTATAGGGCTGTGTTTTGGACTTGTGCTGAAAGCAGTGTTGATAACACAGGAATGATTTCGTTACTGCTGAGCAGGGCTTACACAGAGCCAAGGCCTTTCCTGCTCCTCACCCCACCCCACCAGCGAGGAGGCTGGGGGTGCACAAGAGGTTGGGAGGGGACACGGCTGGGACAGCTGACCCCAACTGGCCAATGGGGTATTCCATACCATATGACGTCATGCTCAGCATATAAAACTGGGGGAAGAAGAAGAAAGTTCGGAGTGATGACGTTTGTCTTCCCAAGTAACCGTCACGCATGATGGAGCCCTGCTTTCCTGGAGATGGCTGAACACCTGCCTGCCGATATGCCGGACCCCGGGCCTGCCGATGGGAAGTGGTGAATGAATTCCTTGTTTTGCTTTGCTTGCGTGTGCGGCTTTTGCTTTCCCTATTAAACTGTCTTTTATCTCAACCCACGAGTTTTCTCACTTTTACCCTTCTGATTCTCTCCCCCATCCCACCAGGCCGGAGTGAGCGAGCGGCTGGGTGGGGCTGAGTTGCCAGCTGGAGTTAAACCATGACACCATACCACAAACAAGTGTATACGCTATGCATTGTTAGCGCAAAAATACATCCTGTGTCATATTTTTTTAACCTTTATTTTGGCCTCAGGTTATATCCAGCTTACAAACAATAAAGCACCACGCACTCATAAGGAGACTCAGAATGTGGAGTTTCAGAAAAAACCCAAGAAAAAGCAAGGTACATCAGATAAAATGCCTGCTAAGTATTTGACAGCATTTACAATAATTTTTCCTAAGAGTCATAAGTAACAGAAGCTGCTAAAACTTCATAAAGCAAGTCTGGTTTATGGATAATTGTACAAGAAATTAACCACCACTTGCCATCATGTTCCAGTGAAGCATAATTCCATAGCTCATATCACAAAGCAGCGACGAACTCTGTTTTGAGTGATACATATGCAACAGTTTTGTGTCTCCATTTCAGACTAGATTTCAAGAAATCATACCTACACTATTAATAACAATCAGGTTAACTCATTTGAAGGCGATTCAACTGTGTCTACAGAAACAGCGTCAAGATAGATATATGCGTATATGTATTGATGACAGCTTTTCCTTCTGGTGTTGTCCAAGAATAGCCAGGCGCAGCAAACATCTGACTGAAAGCTAGAACTGGTACAGCTTCCAGTCGGGGATGTTTACAGCAACAGACTACTATACATCACTGCAACTGTCTAACAGTACAAAGCAGCTGGTCACCTTTAGAGGAGGGGAAATAAAAAAGAACAGATTTAAGACATGCTTCTATAACATTCCAACCAATTACCGTTCAGCTAATTCTGAAGAAAACCTTATTTTCACATTCAGTAACAAAAATACAGTTCTAGATTCTCAACTTATATTAAATTAACAACGTTTCTAAATGCAACATATTAGAATACAAATTCTCAATTTTTAATATACATTTTAAGACCTCTTTAGGTTCAAATGTATTTGATTTTATTTTATTTAT
>NW_009228431.1:0-25090 GCF_000690835.1 Fulmarus glacialis
TCCTTTAAAAAAAAAAAAAAAAAGGCGTATTTACATAATAAACACAGAACTGTGGAATATACTACTTTCTGTCAACACGCTGTACTTTTTTTAGATAAAAGTGCCAATCTCAAATTCCCCTATAAAACCAAACTGAGTGTAAAGACAAAATCAACTCTAAGGATTTGTCATGTCTCCGAGAGCATTGTTAGCCCTGAGTGTCTCTGCCCAGCCCCGTGGGGCTCCCCCCACCCACCCACAGCACCGGACCCCATGTCAGCCCCATGGGGCTGCCAGTCCCTGCCCCGGTGATGCCACAGCAGAGTCAGTCTCCAGCTCCCAACAGCCCCACCCTGCCCAGCCATGGACCCCACTGAGCCAGGCCCAGCCATGGGCCCACGTCCCATCCTGACCTCAGCCCGTTCCCATCCCCAGTGAGTTGCCCGATGCCCGGGGCTGGAGCTGCTCCAGTGCCCCAGCTGCCCTGCTCCTGGCTGGGGCGGTGGGACGGGCCCTGGCTGCCAGGCCCTGCCATCACCCACCCAGTGGAGCCCCTGACACTCACTCAGAGGGTGACTGAGCACTTGCACAGGCTGCTCAGAGAGATTGTGGAGTGTTCCTCCCTGGAGATATTCAAAAGTCATCTGGACATGGTCCTGAGCAACCAGTTTTAGGTGGCTCTGCTTGAGCAGGGGGTGTTGGACAAGATGACCTTCAGAGGTCCCTTCCAACCTCAACCATGCTGTGATTCTGTAATACAAAGGAATTATGCTACCAAAACTGATCTTAGTGTATGGTCTATTTGGCCATATTTCTCCAGCAGGCTGTATGCTGGAGAAAGCTCAGAAAAAAGGAACTTCCTCCATCCTCTCTATTGACAAACAGGAGTTAAAGCTCCTCGTATTGACTGTCAGGACAATATAACAAGACCACATAGCCTTAAGTTGTGTCTGGCAGATAGTCAGACTTGCAGCGTGCTCTATGAAAAGGCTTATTAACTAAAAAAAAAAAAAAAAAGGAGCATGATCCTGAGCCCACCAAGGAGGGCAGGAAATCTCTGCCACCATGCACATCTCCAGTTCTGGTCACTACCGAAAAGTATTTCAACATCTAATTAAATTGCTGTCAGTGTGTCTTTCCTGGAGAATGGAGGAACATATGAAAAAATAATTGGGTCATGTTGTCTAGCTGTACAAGGCAAGCTGAGAAATTTAAATGGTGAAAGATCTCTAATAGGTATCATGAGAGATCTGCGCAGCGCTGCTCAGACATTCCTCACGGCCTGGAGCAGCTGGAGCTCAGGGGAATTCCTCTCCTGTTAATAAAAATTTGCATTGTTTCCACTTACCTGTTCTTGAAACAGAAGCTACTGAAAATCTAAAATATGCACCCAGTGGTCAAACCTAATTCAAGGTCATAAAATCTATTCTACTCACCAGAAAACACAAGGGCAGCAGCTTCTGATACACTTTGCACAAGGAGGCAGCTTTAATCTTCATGCTTAACAAATTAAAAGCAGTCAGTATATAGGAAGGCTTAATGTAATTCTCAATTTCTTGTTTGAGCTAAGAGGAAAACAAATCACCGCTACACACAAGACTGCCTTTAGTAGAAATTGATTCTTACCTAAAGGACTAAGGCTTGCTAAGAGACTCTCAGAGGATTCACCTAACCTCAATCAAGACAAAATTAATGAAGAAGCAGACATCTCCTGGCACATCTTGACATATCACCTCAACAGGAATCGCTCTGTCTCAATATTTTCACTGAAATTAATTTAATTAACTCATCCATTAATAATGAATGATCTACAAGCTTGAAAATAACCATAGATAATTGGTTTTGACTAGAATTTTCCAGTAAGCTGCCACAGAAATGGATATTTTCACTCCAGGGCAGCTTTATGGTATTAAAACAATATTAGCTGGGGCATGCATAGTCTGCTGGAGTTCATAAACATCTTAGGTATTCAAAAACAAAGTAGAAAAATATCTGTTTGTTCTTCAAGGCATGAAAATAGGAACTGATATTATAGTACATCTATCGGGTCATTAAATCATAACTTTCAATTTACTTTGTAACAGGCTGAGGGATTATGAAACTGTGGTAGATCTACTACAAATTATCACAAACTAAGCAGCTCTCATGATAAACAGATCAAAAACTCAAATCTTTAGCTTGACTTAAGCTTAGTCCCAGTGGCCCTGAAAGATGTTAATGGAAATAAATATTTTAAAGAGCATTTGTGAGTAAATCTTAAAGGAAGGTTAACAATCAAATTCATACCATGCTTGAACTAAAAGCTATAATATTTATGACTAATTTTTCTTAAGAGATGTGTCAACAACCTCATTCTGTATCAAAACAACAAACAACTTCAATAACAATTTAAACGTGAAGAGAAATATTTTAATTACTAATTTACTGCTAATTCATCTCCCTCTAAGCTTCACATTACTGGTGTCAAGATAATTTATTCTCTATTGTTAAAGCCTATTCTGAGTATTGCCAGGCATTGATTTAATTTTTCCTCTTTCAGGAATTCTCCTGGAAGTTGACTAAGTAATTAAGACTGTCTTTGCATCTGACTGCCATTAATTGTTGTGACAGGTTGTGATCAGCCTGTATCACACTGGGAAATTTGTTTTGTCCTAAACCATCCATTTTGAACTTCATGCTGAAAACATACTTAAAGATAAACAATACAGATTTACGTTGCACACTTATTGTTGATAACCCCTTCCACACTGTTCACTGGGAAAATGCCAACCGATCTAGTGCCTCAGCAGTTTCTCTTGACTACAAACCCAGTCACATGGCCCCATGGACTTTTGACTTCTTCAGAGCCTGAAGAAATAACAGGGAGAGACTCAAATCATCCAGGGCAGGGAGAAGGTTAGGACACAGCTCTTGAAAGGAAAGTCAGTTGTCATCATATAGAAGCAGCACATTGCTGATTTATTGACATGAATTACATATCAGGAGCTCAAGGAATTTATCCAAAGAAGCCAAGTTCTCTAAAGAAATACTTCCAAAGGTTTCTGAAAATATTAATTATATAATACAGCAAATGACCACACAATAGAAACACAAAATAAAATACAATATTACAGATTTAACAGAAAGAAAGGATTCTTAATGCTAACTTTTGAAAACCACAAATTGATGATTTCTTTCTTAAGTCCTACCCAAGTTTTAGATGTTAGCATGCAAAACATTAAGTGTATCATCACTCCTTCAGGTGGAAACCTTGGAGTGAATATGAGGAACATTATGTCGGTCACGCTTTTATTATCAAATCACTAAAATAAGACTACTTTATTATTAAATGGAAAATTGATATCTTTAACTTGTTGCATGTCTTTGGGAAGATTAAATGAAATTTTTAGTCTAATTTTGTAACCAGGCTGTTTTCTAAAGTAGTCTGATTTTTTTTGTCTGTATTAATTCAAGCTATTTCAGTCAAAAGGATGCTCCATTTACAGTTTCTTAGTTATCGCTTCCTTTCATTCTTCTTTCTGAATATCTTTTTGGGCCCCATTTCAAGTAAAAGGTTTCATTTATCATCTCCAAAGTACAAAATATATGCCCCTACAAAGCATCCAAAACCAAGTAAAAAGTCTACAAAAGTTTGTTAGCTGTTTGGCTCCTTATCTGTTTTTCTGGGTTAAAAATCATCTTTTAGATCTATGTTTTTACAGCACCTTGTGCAATAGAGCTTTCGTTCATGGCTTGGGTTGCTGGGTGGTACAGCAGAAGGCTATATCATACAGGGAAGTGAACATGAGACTTCCGTCTGAAGTGAAATGCTGAGAAGATTGAATGAGAGAGAGGAAGGGTCAGTCAGTTGGCTAACTCTCAAGAAATTAAAGTGAAATGGGTAAGTGATGAAAAGTTTCTTCTGCTAAGTTTTTGTTCCTTGCTTTCTGCCATGTTACCTCAGGATTAAAGGAGAAATCTGGAGTACCCAAAAGTTGTTGGTGGGATGGTCGGGAAAGTGGTGATCAATTACTGGAGAGAGAAGGGAAGGTCAGAAGCTTTTGTGTTCTAGGAGGTTAGAGAGATTGCCAAGTGCCTCATCCCAAGAAAAAGCATTGCTTTACGCTGAATCTGACAGTATATCCTAAATCCCTGAAAGAGACAGAATGATTAGTTGCCAATTCAAGGCAGGTAACTTAGAAACACTTGAAATTACAATGCTCTTTTTAGTGTGGAGGAAGATGAGGAATACTTGAATAAAGTCAGATTGGTCAGATGCACAGCTTAAACTCAACTAGGTTTTCAGACAGAAATAAAAGGAATGCAAATTTATTTTAAAATGTAGTCAATAGTGGCCTGAGATCTGAAATAGACATTCCCACTGTTCTCGGAGCAGACAGAAAAATGCCAACCTTTTCACTACTGCTTATTAGCGTTCTCTGTGAGGCATAAAGCTTGTTCAGAGTTTTGCATGTTAGTTTACTTTTTGAGAAAACTGGAAAAGTGTACACAGAAATATACCAACATGAGCTCCTATTCAGCCCAGAACAGGTCTAACTGAAATAAATAGGTGAATACAGACATCAGAAGGCATTAATACCATCACCGTCATGGTTCAGGTGTTTGGTAGACTATTTTGGCATAAAATTAAAAAGAATCTAACAACAAAACCACTATGAATGACATGCAGATCATCTGTTTTTTGATTCCCTTTTTTGCTTGTTTCTTGCAAACTACAGCAATAGTAGAATTGTCATTAATTAAAAATATCTACTCTTTTTACTTTCATCCTCTCTTTCTCTGTCAATTTATTTTTTCTCATTTATATCCAACATACGACTCTGTGGAAGCTCAGGGTGGACTTGCCTTGATTTTATTAAAGCCAGTTTGACCAAGGAAGCTGTATTTTAAGAACTTGAAACTTTTGCTTATTACTTGCATTAAAAACATCCTTCAAAGGGGAATGAAAGGAGAATATGCTTTGTTCATAATTCATAATGCTGTCAAGTAGTAGAATTATTAGTATCTTAAAATTTTATGACATTTGCAAAAGGACATTATAAAAATACTTAGAAAATCTGACTTTATTGCATTTCACAAACTCAACTTACATTTGGACTTAAGTAATAATTAGCATTTTTACTGGTATTGAGCTACTGGAATTATATATCAGATAAAGTAATTTCAAAAGTTCAGCAGCAGCTGAAATTCTAATTTAAACTTTAGGAAAGTATTAAAGCTGGAATCATGTGCAAACCACTGGAGCAGTATGCCTAAAGCATCAGCCTGTTAACTAAATTAAACCAGTTACCCATTGCATTGAAAAGACATAACATGTGCAGGTGCAATTGCCCCAGGAGAATATTTGCATACTAGAGGGTCCAAACTTATCCTGTTCTGAGTTTTTAATTCAACAGTAATCCAGGCAAGACTGCAGCTAAACTCTCTCAATGAAAAATTGCTAATTTTGCAATGAATACTTCCTCTCCTCCCTCCCCTTATCTTTCCCTTCTTTATTACTTATCATAGTATTGGATAAATTTCTATTTCCAGCTTTTTAGGGGTATACAGATCATTTCAGTTGAGGGGAGATTTCCTCAGTTTACTTCAAAGACCCTTGCTGGTTATTTATCAGGAGAAAAGTACGTCTTTGGAGTTTTTTAATTATTTTTTTAAGATTCTGTAAGACAAATTTTGCTAGGAACTTATATGACTAAAGACACAAATAAACATCAAGGAGATTTTCAAAAACTCTTACGTCCCATTCATTTTGGTACAAGTTAGGTAACTAGGTCTTGCTTATAAAATTTCTCTGCAAGTCTACCCATTATTCCAAAATCTCTAAAGGGAGCAGGATTTATCAGCAGTTTTAATGGGAACTAAAGAGCTTAGTGATTTGCAGAAGATACAGATATATTACTCACCTCTTAGATCTGGATTGACAGCAACTTGGCCTAAGTTTAAAATAAATGTCTGCTGATAAAACAGTGGCTTAAATCTTCACCCAGAAGCTGAGGAAAACTTAAGCTAAACCTGCTGGTACTTGGTGAGCTAATTTTCTCTATTCACAAATACTAATCAATTAGCTTACCTAATAGCATTTTACTAAGGGAGAAAAGAAGATAGACAACCAAATAAAAAAAAAAAAACAAAACCATCCAATTCCTAATTCCTGAAGTATAACTTCAATTATATCACAATTCTGTTTTTTATATCCAAGGTAATTTCTTTGTCAGGTAGTTCCTTCACTCTTCCTCTAGCTACATCTCACATAACTGTTAGGGATTTTTAAATCTCTAGCAGCAAGGCTAGGTTTCAAGCTGTTGCTCAGCCTGTGTTGCAAGTTGTGCCTGCTCCACCTCTGAGTCCTTCCTCAGCACGCTCTGCTCCACACTCAAACTGCAGCCTTCCCCCTCCCCAAGGCTGGGCTCCAGCTATCTGAACAAAGTGATTCAAAGACAGTTAGAAAGTTATATGTGTATTTTTGGTAACAGTTCCTGTTAATTCAGTTCTCTGCTTGAATGAAACATGGTACTTCAGAGCTGACACAATGTTCTATATATTAGAGAATTTTTAACAGATCTTCTGTTAGCTTCGACAGCCAAATACTTCTGTTTTCCTCTGTCCATTAATTTCTTAAATTTCTTGGTTCTTTAAATTTATTCTTCAAATTTCTTAAATTTCTTTTGTTCTTTAATTTCTTCTTTCCAATGCCAAAATTATTGCTATAGGTTAACATCACCATTTACTCTAGGAAAGTTTAAAGTATAGTTAATTGCCCAAGAGCATTTTTTCTCTGCTTCATTATAAGCTTCTCAACGAAATATAGCAACATACATAACATAAGAACACTGTAAGCCTTTCCAATAGTCCTTTCATTTATCTTTACTTTAACAGATGTCAATAGAACACACCTTCTTTTTGGATTCTCGTCCCCTTTAAGAGATTTTTCAGCATTAATTCTTTTCATATACTGAATGATAGCCACTTAGAAACACCACCACCACGTAGAACTTATCTGTGTTATACAGCTAGACTGTTCAAAAAACACAATTTGATAAGTAAATAAATCTGTTATTTATGTGAGATGTGGCAAATGAAAAGGTCTTTATCATTTAACAACAATGAAAAATGTCATTTTTTGCAAAACCAACATTAATTAGTCTTAACTGAAATCTGCATTTCACAAGACACAATAAATTCCTCAGGAAAACGTTGCTTGAGACTTTTCTTGTATGTCTTTTCTTCCAAAGAACAGCCCAGAGCAGTCTCACTGGAGACGTAGGAATCACCAGTTCAGGACTTGGGGTCTAGGACTCTGGGTTTCAGGACTACTAACCTGTATCCCTCTCCTCTGTGAAAGGAGTCCAATTTTCTTGCACAAGAGATGTGCAACATTACGTGATGTTGCTGTGCTGTAGCTGTGGGATTTAGAAGCATGGGAATTGTAAATCCCACCATGAATTAGCTAGAAACTAGGCAAGTTTCTGTCAGAAATCTGTGTGTTAGGTATGTCAGAGCCATCTCTCTGTTTTTTTTAAAAGGCCATGAAAACAGAAGACCATTCAGCAAGATGTTTTGACGTAAATTAATTTTACTTTTTTTTTAATTTAAAAATGCTTTTTGAGAAAATTCCAGTGGGTGTGTCCTGGTTTCGGCTGGGATGGAATTACATTTCTTCCTAGTGCTGTGTTTGGGATTTAGTATGAGAAGAATGTTGATAACACCCTGATGTTTTTAATTGTTGCTAAGTAGTCTCCTAGTCAAGGACATCCAGCTTCCATGCTCTGGAAGAAGCTGGGAGGGAGCACAGCCAAGACAGCTAGCCCAGCTGGCTAACGGGGTATTCCATACCATGTGACTACCATTCCATACCATATGAATGGTAGGCGTGTTCCAGGAAGTAGCGATTGCTACTTGATTATCGGTCAGCATGGGTGGTGAGCAATTGCATTGTGCATCACTCATTTTGTATATTCTATCATTATCATTATCATTATCATTATCATTACTATTATTATTTTCCCTTTTCTGTTCTATTAAACTGTCTTTATCTCAACCCCCGAGTTTTTCTCACGCTCACCCTTCCGATTCTCTCGCCGTCGCATGGGGGGGGGAGGGGCAGAGTGAGTGAGCGGCTGCGTGGTATTTGGCTGCCTGCCAGGTTAAACCACAACAGGGCACTATCTAGAATAGTTTCTGTACTTTCCTTATATATTGATAGTGTGGAGAAAAACCCTCAAATTATGTATTTTTTAAGATTATGTTTGGTAAATTTGTGAAAGGGAGTATATGCTGTGGTCTCTTATCTTCTTTTACTCTTAATATCTTTTTGTCAGAGGCTCAAATCTATCCCGTTAAGCTTTAGGCATTCACAAAATCACTGTTGAGGTTGGAAGGCACCACTGAAGATCATCTAGTCCAACCTCCATGCTCAAAGCAGGACTAACTAGAAAAGGTTGTTCAGGACCATGTCCAGTCAGGTTTTGAACATTTCTGAGGATAGAAACTCCACAACCTCTCTGGGCAACCTGTTCCAGTGTCTGAACACCCTCACCATAAAAAGAAAAAAAAGTTTTTTCTCATATTTAAATGGAATTTCTTGTATTTCAGTTTGTTCCCACTGCCTCTTCTCCTGTCACTGGGCACCACTGAGAAGAATCTGGCTCCATTTTCCCTATTCCCCCCATCAGGTATTTGTACACATTGTTAAGATCCCCCTGAGCCTTCTCTTCTCCAGGCTAAACAGTCCCAGCTCTCTCAGCCTCCCATCATTTTTCAGATGCTCCAGACCCTTAATCATCTTTGTAGCCCTTTGCTGGACTCATTCCAGAAGTCCATATCAGTCTTGTACTTAAGAGTCCAGGCCTGGACCCAGCACTCCAGATGTGTCTCACCAGGATTAGGCAGATGAGGAGGATCATGCCCCTCTGCTTGCTGGCAACATTCTTCCTAATGCAGCCCAGGATGCTGTTGGCTTTCTTTGCTGAAAGCCTGAAACGCTTGAGCTGGGGCCCCTTCAGCCCTGTTTCATTGGTTATGAGGCCTGTCTTCTCCACATCACACTACACCCTTTGCTTGTCAACCTAGTTCACCACTTTCTCGCTTGACTGCAGGTCATCCTCTCCCTCCTCCACTATTCCTTATTTAAAGTTCTTCTCACCAGGTTGGCCCGCGAGTTAACAGAAATGCTTCTTCCTTGCCTAGACAGGTAGATCCTATCTCTTTCTAGCAGTCCTCAATCCTCAAAGAGCGTTCCACAGTCATAAAAACCAAACCTCTGCTGTTGACACCAGCTGTGCAAAGAGTTGCTGACTCACAGCATGCATCCCCATCACTGCCAGGATCAAGAAGAAAACCACCGTGGCCCCCATGCCCTTCACCCTCACCCCCAGTGCCCTGTAGTCATGTTTGATGTGTTCCAGGTCTCCCCTGGCAGTTTCATCAGTACCCACATGGAAGAGTAGCAGGGCATAGTAGTCTAAGGGCCAGACAAGCCTCAGCAGTCCTTTCGCAACATCCCAGATTCAAGGCCCTGGCGAGCAGCAAACCTCCCTAGACAACAAGTCAGTCAGGTCAGCAGATGGGGGCCTCCATCCCCTGCAGCAGAGAGTCCTCCACTCGTGTCACTTGCCTTCCTCCTGCAAAGTCTGCTGACTTTCCCCTTTAGCTCCATTACTTGGTGACACATACCCTACACAACACACACCTTGGGCATACAAGACCATCTCCTGCTGCCCCAGGCACCATTGCAGCCCCAGACCTGCAGAATTCACTCAGGAGCTCATTTTGAGTCAAGGCCTCTGATGTTACAGGGAAAGTTGCTCTTGTAGGTGCTGGGGACTGTGCTGTGGCACATCACCCCGTTGTGAAGCCCAGCAATGCTCTTTCCATCAGAGCTGCTGGCCCCTTCTGCACACCCTTTTGCACAAAATGCTGCACAGACTATTGTGTCTGGTGGCTGTGCTCTGTAAGCTGAACCCTTGGGCAACTTTAAATAAGATGCCCAAGTTAGGAGCCTAGTTATCTTAGCCTACTTCTACAAGTCATTCAAGAAATACAGAACTCCAACTGGCAATTCATCCAATCTAAACTTCTGGTGGTCCTTCCATTCCCAAAATGGAGGTGATCCCCTGGACTGTAGAAGAATTCTAGAGGAATTAGTCTGCTAACTTCAGGTCTTCATTTGGTTACTAAAATGCATGAGCACAAATCCTATGTGTCTTGGAAGCATACTTTTAATTGTTCAAAATGGAGCTCTGCTAGCCAAAACCATCTTACTGATGTGACAGGATGTTGTATTAGCAGTCTTGATTTGTACATGTGAAATTGGAATTATTTGCACATATGTAATATTTTGTGCCCACGGATGGACATATATAGCTGTACTCCAGTACACTCATTTCTCTTAGATAGATAGAATATTTTATATAGAGAATTTTTATATATATATATATGTCATAAATAAAGATTAAATTAAATCTGTCTGCCTGATCTGATGTAGGCTTCTGTAAACTCCCATAAATTTTGTCTGTGATTTTAAATTAACCCTATAATTTGCTATTACTTGGAAATGTTAGAGCAGCTTCACAATTGGTCACTCCATGATAGGGCTATTACTGTTCTCTGCAGATTCCATTGCCATTTTTCTGAACTAAATATCCAACCTGACAGTTTTGAAATAATCTCTTTTAAACTCATTTTTACACTGATGATCTGGCATGATCCCTTACTGTTCAGAGCAGTGATAAAGTGGTTACTTGTAAACCAAGAATACGTAAAGAGCCAACAGGATGAAGACAGTCTTCTAAAATGTATCTAGATTACATTTTTCCTTCTATGTAAAACAGAGAAATTAATGTTAAACATAGAAATGCTAATATAAAACTAAGATAAAAGTTGTTTAATTCTAGCGCTTTTAGAAGTGAACAATGAAGGTGCTAAGCAGTTTCACCTCTGAATGACCCAGTTTTACTACTTGCTTTCAAGTACCATAATTCATTTTAGTCTCAGATATAATGGTATGTTACAGAAATAGGGAGCATCTTCACTTTTATTGACTGAAATACTTACGAACCCTCCCCCCTGCCCACCACCACCACCAAAAACTCCTAAATCTGTCAATCTGAGGATGGTTTACCTAACAATATTAATCTACATAAAATCCATTTCATTGGATTTGGTTTAATATGAACAGGTTACTTATTTCTATTCCTGTTTTCAAGTTCTGGTATGCATTGCCTTTGACATATGGATCCTGGAAGCAAGTTCAGAAGCTACAGCAAATCAGATCCAAATCAAAACAGCCTAAAGCTAGGACAGAGAGCGAGTAATCTGGAATGACAGTTTTATTCTGTGCTTTATAACATATACTATACAATTCTAGCTGTCGTAAAGAATATTTGAATATTTCCCCCCACTGATGGGAAATGGAAGGAGATATCTGAACAGCTAACCAAGCAGGGTTATATTAGAAGTCAAGAAATGGCATTATATGGCACTTTTAATGAAATTAATTACAAACCCTAATATGATGAATTGGTTTCAATTTTTTTAACTAGAGTTATTTGTATCTTTAATTATTATCCTTTGACGTAAAACCATGATGCAACAGGTTTCTATAAAATGTAATGAAAGTTTTTAAACAAATTCTGCTATTAAGATATTGTTTCTCAAGTTTTCTTGAGTTTTTTTTGAGTATTCATAGACTTAAAGTTTGATTACTGAACTACAGAGACTGAAATATTCAGCAAAATGAAGCATGATGTCCCAAACTTATACTAACCCAGACTAATATGCCCATTTTGCACAGGTCTGGAGCACAGACCTGTATCCTGATTCTGTATCCTGTCACCTAGAATTTATCCCCTGGGTTTCTAATTCCAGGATTAATCTGAGTGCAGTGAGCTCAAGAGTCACAGGGGAATTTGAATCTCTTGTTCTTTATTTTGTATAGTTTGAAAACAACAGTCTTCTGATCACTAGAGGAAAAAAAA
The DNA here is from genome assembly GCF_000690835.1 of Fulmarus glacialis. NCBI lineage: Eukaryota > Metazoa > Chordata > Aves > Procellariiformes > Procellariidae > Fulmarus > Fulmarus glacialis. Next base: position 11,955 of record NW_009228431.1, read on the forward strand.
AGATATTCTAAACAGTAATTGAAGTAGAATTGGTCAAAAACTGTATGACAGTCCTGAATTTTCCGATACTTTTCAGAGTTTTTCAAGAATACAGAAAAAAAATCAGATTTGAGAGACCAAAAATCCAAGAGGCATCATAGCTGAACTACAGCCCTTCATAGGTGAACTGAAGCCTTGTCTCCTTGAACCTGTAAATCTCACTTCATATAGTATCCTTATAAATATGTGCACTTCTCCAGATCAAGGATCACAGAAGCCATGCAAGGTCCACCTATACTGCAGCTGTGGAAACCTATCTTTTATGTAGCCTTTCAACTGAGCTGTGAAGGAACTCAGCAGCTGCAATGCTCTGGGTTCCTCAGGCTTCTTTGTTTTTTTCTGGAATTTCACAGAAGTTCATATTTTCATGATACGCTATAGACCCCAAAAAGTCAATGAAAAACTTTTTTGGTGAATTGCATGTTAGAGAGTGAATCTTCATTTGAGTACTGTGTCACAAATACCTTCTTTTAATTGCTTTTTACCTTAAAGATGAAAGTTTTAAAATCCAAAACTCTCTAACAATCTCTGCGTATGGCATGAAAAATCCTCGGGCATAAGATAGTTTTACAAGCATAAAAGATGCTGATTTTTGCCACCACTGGATATTTCATTCTAAATCTTTTGAATTTAGTGCATTTTTAAATCTCAGATTCTTATGAATGTATGAAGCTTTAATGAAAAATATCTCTCTCAAGATTACTCAGAAAATTCTGGAACTATGAGGCCTAAAGATTAAAAATAGTTTTAAAAATCCATTTAAAAATAGTTTTTAAATCAATTTAAAAATTATGCAATTTGGTCAAAAATAATTTTTAATTCTTTAATCTTTTAACACCATCCATTCTTACCTCACAATACTAGAATTTTAACACTCACACTAATAAAAACTTGCAATTTTTTTTCACTTGAAAATTACACTTTCATTTAGTCTTCATAGTGAACTTCTTTTTATTTCACTTCAAAAGTTAAAAGTTATAGCTGACATATATTTGGTTGATTTATTTTAAATATCTCTACAAAGGGGTACCACAGGAGTATATTTTGGTATACTAACTATTTAATAACTAAACAGTTATTAAAAACTAAACAGCTGTCAATAACGACTAACTATATAATAACTAAATGATTTAAAAAAAAAAAAAAAAAAAGCCCTGAATTACGAAGACAGAACATTCACCAGACTAAATCTCATTCAATGGCTCTTTAATAAATTTTTCCTTATCTTGTTTTCTATTTTTAACTACAAATTGAAGATCAGCAGCTCAAGTATTTCTAGGATGCTGCTTTTGCAACAGTCCCTGAAACCCTTATGTCCCTGGCTCCACAGCAGACCATGAAACAGGATTACTTTGACCTAAAGTGATGTGGGAAACAATCTTCTTTTTTCCCATCTGTTAAAAAAAAAATCCAGAAGCTTTCCTATTACAGGGCTAAAAAAAAATAGACCTTTTGAAGTTTATGAAGAACCAACAAGTAAGATATCACTGTCTGCGATTCGGAACATGGATCTGATCCCTCCAGATATGTACCAAGGCTCTCACCACCTGTGACAGTGCTATGATTAGGATCACTATAAGTAGCTATACACCTACATGTAAGCATCTGTTAATGACTGCTACTAAAAGCATAGCACAAGAGCAGACCAGCCATTGGACGGATCTGGATTTTTTAAGCTATGATTTTCATCAGACTTGAAACTTCTTGATACTGTCAGCTGCTCAGTGAAATTATTTCCTTCTAGATTTTCTGTGAACACCAAAAAAAGTGAAGTGGCTGAAAGTGAAGCGCTGGTCAGCCCTGGAGGAAAATACTAGGCACTGAAGTGCACAAGGCCAAGAATCTAAGTTAGTTTCTTTGGAATGACCACCTGGATTTAGCAAAAGCTCATTGCACCAAAAATGTTTCTGAGTATTTCTGAGCTCACTGACACTGACTTTTTGCTGAAAGATGTTGTGCAGCAAATTTAAAGTTTAAAACCTAGAGAAAAGTCAAAAATTTAAAAAACAACATGGAGGGTTTATCTTTATGTTCCTTCCTTTACCTGCAGCAGCATGGAATATTGACAAAATAGAGCAGATTTCAGTTAAAAGAGGAACAAATTCCAGTTACATATACCTAAGTAGTGTATCAGAATCAGATAGTCATGATATTTTTACTATACTATCTTTTTATAGTACAAAAAGTGACACTGTTGTAACAAAAAGACTAACTTGTACTTCATAGGCAAGTGGCTTATGCACTCCATCAGTTTTCTGGAAAAGTTTTTTCTTTTCAGTATATTAGGTAATTTAAATGATTGACTCAATTTCTAATGCACCAAGGAAGAGCAGGACCTGGAGAGGATGCATATTCTCCAAAGGAGCATTTAATAAATCCTTTTAACTAAGATTAACAATGAAAAATGTCTTACAAGCCAATAAAATTTAATCAAAAATATACTTTAATTAAAGAATTAAAGCACTTGTACTGTCAAATTATTAAAAAAATTAGAAAATGTAAAAGATGTAATCGAAGATCCCATATATCTGCTTTTGAAGAGGAGAAACAAAGCCAGTTAAAATTCAGCTATACTACACAGAAACAAGTATTGCAACATACCTGATCTTTTCTACAAAAGATTTGCAATACACATATTTATTAATTTCTTCTTAAATTCCTATTGTATCTATATTACCTCATCTTAATGCAGACACAGTGAAGACAGGATGCAAGTGTATTGCATATACCGAGAAGCTCCCTTTGTTTAAAATAGGGAAGCATGAAAAATAGGTACCCTGAAAGGTCACATATTCCATTTCCCTATCACATGGCAAAACACATTACACATCTGCAATGCACATGAAGAAAAAGTGCCCATGGTACAATAACTGTATTAAAAATAAACAAGGAGACACCATACCAAGAATTATATGGAAAATTTAGTTTTATCTCATAATATTCATTTATTTACAAAAATATGGGTGCCAAATTGTTATTTTTCAAAATTAGTAGTCATAATCCACCAAAATTCTAAAAGTAATTCCCCAAATAACTCAGTGAGAATTATGTATGTGAAGGGGATATAGAACAGGTGTGTGAATACCTCTGGATACTGTATAATGTTAGACAAGAACTGTAACCTGAGGTCATGATAAAATGACCGTATATCAGGCCAAAGAAAAAAAAAAGTAGTCATAGTTGTCATCATGCTTACTGGCAGAGTTTCTGACTTTCAGTAGTTTGGCTGCCTCTATCATACCCTGTCAGTATTGTTTAGGGTTGTTGGGGTTTTTTTTTTATTCTCTACTTGCTTATTTTAAGGCAGTTGTCAGAGAGCAAAGCTAGCACAAAAGTGGTCTTATTGTCTCCTTAGACTATTATAACTCTTCTGAATTCAGAGAGGATTGTTCCCAATTTATACTGGAGAGAGAGAAAGAAAGAACAAGCTAAAAAGAAACAGGCTTGATTGACCGCTGTGAAAATTGTTAAACATTTAGGCCTAACAAAAAAAAGTTACTGAAGCTCAATCTCATGTCGCTGAATCGTCAGAAACATGCCACTGGTTTCACTGAAGCTTATTTGCTGGTGTGCCACCAGATACAGGTTTGATGCAGTCGTTAGTGAAAGAAAAGCATCACTTATTATTTTATGGTAACTGCAAATACAGGTAGATTTCAAGATATGTATGTCCATAGGAAAAGCAATTACATGGATTCTTTTTTGGATAATCCTGGCAAACAGACTTTTCATTAACACTGCAGTGGGAAGCAACATTTAAAGAAGTGGATCTGACATTCCTCAGGAGAATAATTTCCTTTAAAACACTTAGGCAGCAGGAGTTTCCTTATCAGTGTCAAAGTGAGGGTAGGTACATTTTAAAGTGACAGATTTAATCGTTTCTAAACACAGCCTTAACTTCCTTGGCTAAATGATCCTCTCAGAACTGAACAGAACATTTATGCTCTCCCTATGCCCAGGTTTTGAGACTGTCATTTTTTCAAGTGGCCAAATCATCACAAATTCTCTGAAAAATTGGGAGCATGAGAGACGATGGAGGAAAAAATGAAAAAAAATCAACTGGCCACAGCTTAAGTTATTTATAGTAATACCTGTACTCTCTCCTCAACTTCCAAAAAAATGTATTGTGGTAAGGTTACTCCAGCATTTTGAATGACATGCATTTTCAGAATGTAATAGCGTATGTTTCCATTTACCAGGTTTGATTACGTCCAACTTATTGTAATGAGAGAGTTAGATCTGCAGCTGCTGCCCAGACCAGGAAACTCCCTGAAGACAAAAAGCATCTTGTGAAAGAAGCTGCTAATCTAAGAAAGAGTGAGGAGTAAGACCACGGTTGCTTGGGGCAGGGGGCAAATGAAGGTAAAATGATGAAAAGGATCAACCTGGACTCATGGTGGAGGAAAATATGGGATATCTGCTCTAAAAATGCTGTGTGAAACAACCATTATGTGACTTGTTAAAGGAGGAGAGGGTGGTCTAGGAAGCCCTAATGAAGGTAGACATCAGTTTGGAGAGTGTGGTGGTGACACTGGAGTTCTGGTTTTGCCTGTGGCCCAGGCTGTTAAACGAGAAAGGACAGATTTACCTCTAGGATAGCAGACACTATTGGGACATAGGAGATTGTTCTGCAAAGCCCAAGATGTTCAATCCCTCCTCCTTCTTCCAAACACCTTCAAACAACCTGAGCAAATGCAATTGCCCATAGGCAACATAAAGTTTGAGAAGAACCCTATGACGCATCCCAGACTGTGGAAAAAGACATGTCAAAGATGCCTGCTGTGAGAGCTAGTCAAAAGTAGTCAAAGATGGATCTTCTTCAGGATGTTTATGGATGAATGCAAACTAGAGATTAAATGCCTGTTCCTAAACGTAAATTTTTTTGCAAGGATTACTTTCTAGGGATGCAACTACTACTGTTTTCCAAACCACACTTTTCTGGCATGACAGTGACATTTCTGAAAGCAGAGGGTCAATTACTCGATATTTATATGTATATTTACAACAGAAAATAAAAAAATTACTACATTAAACATTACAATGGAAAGCTTTTTGTATGCAGTTATTTGTGTGAAACAACCAAAAAGAGTATTTCCCTAAGGTCTAATCTCTGGTAAGATGTTCTGTAGCATTAGGGAGCTGATTTTATAGCCTAGTACAGTATGTGAATAGTCAGTTGAGATGACAGCTGAAGGGTAAAGACTTCTGGTTGAAAGCTTGTGCAATAAAATGTGACTTTTTTTTTTTTTTTTTTTTAATTGGAGCAATGTGTACCTTATACCTGAAATGACAGCCTTCCTGTATCTTTTTGCCTCATCAACATCTCATTTCATATCCTGGCTGAAAGTGCTTTTTTCCTTCCTAACTTGTACTTCTTAATTTCTGTCTCCCTTTGCTATATTTTCCCATTGAACTTGGTAATTGCATCACCTGGGATTTGGTTTGTATGCAAAATTCTACATAGAACATTTTATTTATCCCTACCATTATGAAAGAAGCCTCAAACTCACTTTTAAAATAGAGTAAGCACAATGAGGTAAACATTCTGGGTATGAAAATCCCCACTACAGCTTGCTGATCAGCTGATAATAGCCTTTATCCTACTGGTCTAAAAGTGTCACAAACTTTAGGCCAGACTTGATGCACATGAACAGCCAAAAAAATATTCTGACTAAAAATATCTGCAAGTTTTGAAGAGCAGAAAAAACTGGATGTAGCTTGCCACTTGGGGACTTGTCTTTTAGTAAAGTTAACTGGTGAAGCACAGGAACTAAAATCCTCTTCAGTCTTTCTAACTACGTGACAATCTGCTGCTGCTGCAAAAGTCCTGTGTCGCTGAAGTCTCGTTAGCCAATTATAAATGCCAATACTTTGTGCCGTCTCTTGTTTTTCTTTGAATTCTCAGCTCAGCATTGTACAAACTTGATTCAAACTGCTGTATAATCCTTTTATAAATTCATTGCCTTTTCATTTAAAGCCTTCAGTTTAATTCTTTCCTGGATGGATCTGTCAATTCATTCACACTGAGTAGCCACACAAGGGCTTTATTTCTGGCTTTTTAATGTGCCAGTCACGGATAGACATAAGATCCAACTGCAGTATCTCAAGTGAGCTTCTACAGTACAAATGTTCACACAACTGCAAGAGGCAAACTTCATTTTGTCTGGTGAGGCTTTGGTTGACACTAAGATTAAGAGCTTAACAAATGCAGTGGTCTGCTCTGTTACCATTTGAGAGTTTCTTGCTTCACTGTGCTATGAAAGAGAAATGAAGGACTGTCCGACTGTAACATTTTCTCATCTCTTGAGCGTTGTATGTGATTAAAAGGCAGGCCGGGTGAGGAGGCTTGGGATCAGTCATACAAAATATCCAAATCTGTACCCATAGGAACCTTGTCCTTTGGCCACCAAAGCATCTTCCTTTCAGACTGTGGCTAAAAATCATCCGTTTAATCTGAACCAGATAGAAAAAAGACAAAATGCTAAGTAAATGTAGCAGTAAATGAGTGCATTTGAGGATGCTGGAAACTGTTCTTCTTTTTTGTCACAGTAAATCCTTGTGTCATAAATATTTTCTTTATTGTTCTAGGACTTAACACCCTTATACCCGATTTTATTCGTTTTTCACCTTTTGGGAGAACTTTCATTTTTACTTTTTACCATTGAATACACCATTTCATCTGAAAAAAATAAAATCTTTGCCATTTTTTTCTTCCTCTTTGGGGAAACAGACAAAGCAGTGTGCTTTTAAGTTGCTGATAAAGCTAAAAATATCCTATAATGCCTCCAGTGAAGTGCAATAATTTAAAAGACTGGATACAGTGCCTTTGGTAGAAGACAAAAACAGCATCTCCATTGGAGTAAAAAATATTTCTGGTCTTATATACCCGTGATTATGATGGTTATTATTAAACTGTCACATCACATCAATGAGTAAACAAGTAGCTATGCCTAGATCATATTAACTATTGTGACAGCTGTAAATACTGCAGTAATGACTCTCCTGCGGGCAATAGAACAGATAAGAAAATGATTGAAGCTCCATGTGTTTACTACACATTTACAGGTGATTCTACAACAAGTTAGACAATCTCTTAAGTAGGAACAGCCTGCTTGTCTCAGAGGTAATGCAGTGTCTAAATAGCAGTCTGAGCTGTATGCTATTGAGCTTTCATCAGTAATATAACACTTGATTTTAATAATACATGTTATATAAAAATTTAAGTAGTCAGAATGAAAGTGGTTCTTCAAAGGTGATCTGTAAAGGGAGAAAAACATCCATCTGTATCGCTACTTTGTTTTTGATGTATAGTTTGAGGGTTTTTTTTACAGGGTGGGAGGTGGTTGCTTTGTTTAAGAAAAGATTGCATGCCTCTAAAAATATCAAATGCAATTTTCCTCCCCTGCGTACACCAGTAGAGAGGGTAAGTACAAAGATGTGTCCCTATGTAATTAGTATTCATTCACAAGCCTTCCCAGTTGTGTCTTTCTGCTTGCTAGCTCAGCAAACGCCATGCAAGGAGGAAATAATGGTATGTGCCCTATATTCAAATCACTAGGGGTGATGATTTCTGAGAATGCAATTAGAAGTCACGCCCTAGAGAGCCCCAAGTAGATGAGGAGAAGTCAATTTTTTTATGCTTGCTGACCAATACTGCAAAAAAAGAAAAGGTCAATGATATTTGAGCCTTAGAATCTTAATTAGCTAATTACGGTTCCCGCTTGCTTCAAGCAAAGATCCATAAAACAGACAAAACACAAAAAATTACATAAAATGATGTTGTGAAGCAGTGGAATGAGGGGGTATTTTTCAGGTTTTTTACTGTACTTTTGATGTGCCTTGCAAATCTACTTCTGAACTCAATGGGCTTCATTTAAATAATATAACAGAAACTTTAAAATTTCAGTATCACTGTTTTTAAAGCTTTATATTGAACAAAATAAACACCTGAATGCATCTTTTTTTGTTAGAAAACATCGGGAAGAGATTTCCTAAGCACTATGATTTGACATATGGCTGCTGTTGAAGTGCCCTTTACTATCTTCTGCAAATTACCTAGAGGACTAGGCTTTTTATAGTCACAGTTATTTAAGGATACATAGTATCTACAGCAGATCGTAGAGGCATTTTGACTCAGAGAAAAAGAGAACCTTTTGATTTTTCTGCATTCAATGTCAATATATGGTACATCATGAAGGAATATTTATTAATGAATGCTGATTCTTGAGATCATTCTTATATGAAGTTTGACTTTTGCAAAATTTCATATTGCATATTATGAAAAAGGATTACAAGTATCTATTTATTCTTGAACAATGAAGCATCAGAAGTTGTAAGAGAAGACAAAGAAATGTCTGCAAGGTACTATTTTGTGGAAATAACATGATTTCCACAGTATTGAAAGGTTTTGTGGAAGAAAGGGGCAAGACTTACCTATATTTGTATTAAATATAATATTTTCATTAATATGAAATATGCATTTGTTAAAGTCATGACTTGATCTTTGAGCTACATAAACATGTTTTTAGCAGCATAGTACAAAAGGTAACCTGAAGCATTTAAACTATCATGAACCAGATTATTTTGGAGTTTCAATACAAAAAAATATTCAGTACAAAATTTAGAATCATTGTTTAAAAACAAAAACAACATTTGAAATAATGAGACTATATGTCTTACGCTTTTAGATTATCTGGTAAAGCATGGTTGCATGCAGCTACATATACTTTATCTCTCCGTACACATACAGAAGAAGGTGTTTTACATTCTACATTAGTTTCACAATTCTACTTGTCTTGGAGAAGCTACTGCTTCTGCAACAAAAGGCTTGTTTTCGCATGCCTTGCAGTAATATAAATACCTCCTACAGTGTTAACTGAACACGTAACACTTGCTCTTCCATGCGCAAATGAGTATGTACCTGAATAAGCAATTTATTTTCTAATTTAAATGCTATTATTTCATTGACATTCCTCAGATATTATTCTACCAGTTCATACAAACTGTCAATCTTTGCTACATACAGACATCTCTCTCTCCTCCTCTTCTCAAACCCTCCCTATAACAGGTGCACCGAGCTTGCTTCTGCAGTGCTCAACCCATCATGCTCATCCCCTTTCCTCCAGATTTCCTCTCACACAGCAGCAGTTCCTGCCACTCAATTCATTTGCCTCTACTGCTACAGCTAGATTTAATTGAATAATTGAACTTCATTATCTATGTAAATCTTTTTCTTTTTTTTCCCCCCTCAGTTAAGAAGTAGGTAGTAGCTTTAAATCACCTGTACTATATTCATCATTATTACGGGAGTAATGATGTACGGGGAAGAGAAGGAGTGAAAACATTCAGGCCATGGCAAGCCTCTGAACACCTGGCCATAACCTATGTAAGAAACACAAACCAGCAGCACAATTTTTTGCCACTGCTGCCATTTAGTAATTAATATCTACAGGTCTCATTTTGTTATTTGATAGATTTAACATACCAGTGCAATGACATCTGGAAACTGGAAACTCCGGGTTAGTAGGTTTTACCCCTGCATCTTTTCCCTTCCATCACAATGCCCCAGCAGAATACATAGAAATCAATACAGGAGTGAAACTTTACTGCTCAAGGATATGAGCAATCGTGATGCTCACTCCTAGGACTCCAAAGGCAAGGCCAACCACAGACTCTCAGCACTCAAGAGAATTTCAATGCTGCCACTGCTTAGAAATCCAGTGATGGGGAGGACCATCAAGCAGTTGGGTTTAGTTTAGGTAAGCTGATATTAAATACATATCTTCTCAGGTCCCTGTTGCAAAGTAACCTACACAGGCCTTGTACAGTTCCTTTCTAACATTTCCCCACAGGGTGAGATTATTTCCATCGTACATGGTGTTTTGAAGCAGGATCCAATCATCCGTATTTGACGCAAGCCAGGATATCTCTTTCCATTGACCATAGGAGCTAGGCTAGATGACCTCAGCTGAGGATGTCACTGTAAAAACTTCTTGGCCAGTCTACCATTCTTATTGATCATTTCTCTAACTGAAGACACTTTAACCCTTCCTGAGAGCGCCCATCCCTTTGGGCAGGTCTTACTCCCAGGGCACGGTGCTGGTGCTGCTGGTGCTGCACAGGGAGGAGAGACATCTCCCCCAGCACCGAGCCCCTACCAGGAAGTCACCTGGTCCTGTGCTCTGGGTGCTGGGAATGAGGACCGCAGGTGGTACATGGGACTGGGGCATTTCTCTCCTACCGCATGGAAAATGAGTTGAGAGTCATTAATACAGGGGCAATGGGGAGCCAGTGGTGGTATCAGGGCTAGGGGCCACAGGGTGAGGAGGGTGCCAGGGAAGCCAGGGATCCATGCAGGGCTGGGTGCACCCCAGACATTACTGCTGTGCTAGGCCCGTCCCTGGGTGGCAAATCCTCAGACAAGCCCTGCATGACGCCAGCCCAGGGGCTGTCCTGACACCCTCCCTCTGGGCACCGCGGACAAGTCCTCGCAGTCAAGGGAGTGGTTACCAGCCCCGGGGACCAGGGAGCCACTGCAGCAAGGGGCCTGCAGGAGGGTAGGCCTCAGTGTGGGCACCGGCACCAGCACCCCGGAAGGGGCTCCCATACTCTCCTGAGGCACGTGTGTGACCGCTCCTCGGCAGATTTCTCTGTCCCTCTCTGCTCCTGCGGGGATGTTGCTTCACCCCTGGCTCCATGGGCTGCTGCTCTGCGCACACTGCAGCACCTCCAGGCGTGCTTGTGTGCCTGCGGTGGGGGCGAGGGCCTGACATTTCCTCTCCTGAAATCCTCTCATCTGTGTCTCCTCCTGCTTCTGCTGTCTTCAAACTCATGAGACCTCCCACTGAGGATGAAAATGCACAGAAATGTTAATCTGGATCCTACCCAACTGTGCCAGACTGGTTGCAATCAGGATTTGTCCTTGACACATGGCTGTAAGAGGACGTCTGTTGAAAATTTTACATGACCAGTAGACTTTGCCCCAGCATGGCTTAGGTCTCTGCCCAAGATGCCTACGTGAAGCAAATGGATTTCTGACTGTGAAGAAAGTGATCAGGCCCAGGACTGGTCATTGCTAACCTGTGTTTGGGATTGCTACATGCTGACAGATTACAGAGGGGAGAAGTGACTGGCAGCTGAATGGGTACAGTGCGGGGTGCTTCGAAAAGGAGCTGTCAGAGGTGCTGCAAGGTTGTGGGCTGCAAGGAGTGCTGTGCCAAAAGCTAGCTGCCTCGCGAGGCGTTAAACATGAAAAGAAGAGCTCCAAAGCTCAGATTAGCCTGAAGTGGTGACATTCATCAGAATATATAATAGAGGTCCTTCAGTAGTGCTTTTCCAGCATGTTTAAAACTGTCAGAAAGTGTATGGAAAAGCTGGACTGTATTTTTTGACTATCAGTCAAGTGACGGAGTAACGTGAAACAATTTTGCAGCTGTGTAGATGGAAGTGCTCTTATACAAAAGCAGTGACACACCATCTCAAAATTAAGAACATACACTTTCATTCCTGAGGATTTAGATGGAAAAGCAGCACTCTATATACATCTTTGCCTTCTGAAGAGGTGAAAGGAAGCTCATGAAGCTGACACAGCTGACACAACAGAAGTATGTTATTCATTGTTTTCTTTTCTAGACCAGTATTAAGAAAGAAAGGCAACATTCATGCTATCAGAAAGATATAGAACAAAATAATGCTGTATCATTATGGTTGGAATTCTCACCTATGTATAGATGACTGTTTTCTATTAAAGCATTACCAGGCTAAAGCACGATAGTCCTGGGAAACCAGGACTCATCTGCTAGGTGTCTTAGTTACTGAACTGCAAGGTAGACCATTCACATGGTCCTGAACCACACGATTTCTCCACTACAGAAGTTACGTACCATCTTCACTTGAAAGAATAAAGTCGCTCTAACGGCATTTTCAGGGAGCCCTATCTGAATAGCTTGTGCTAGGTATGCTTTGAATGCATTCACTAGATGCTCTCAGGAGACTTAGGCTTCATTCCACCTGGTTCCTGGATTTCAACACCAGAAAAGGCATCTCATTGCTCACACTAAGGCAGTTCAGGGTAAGCAAAGAGAATTGTTAGCTTCCAGAGAATATACAAAAGGTTAAAATAAGATGCCTACAAATTTTGGATACTTGCAGGGGTATACTAAAAGAGACTTTTTTTAGGTGGCTTTTTGGATGTACACGTTTAAAGCCAACCTATGTTTTGTTAAGACACCCACATCATTATTTTGACTGTGGCTTCTCCTTTCTGAAGCCATCTATAATTCTGTGCATTAATCATCTTATTCACTGATTGTCCATTACATATACATGGAAAAATACATTTAGGAAGGGTGACTTCTGAATCTGTTTTACATAGACCTAAGATATCATAAAGAAAGCCTACAAATACACTGATGTAATGCCTGCTAGAAGTGATTATAATACCATATAGGAAATAAGTGTAATTTACCAAGAAAATAAAATCAAGGATTTACTAAGAGTCACTTTTTAAATAAATATGGAAATGAAAAGTCTAGATTATCCTTTTAGTTTTACTATGTGACTGACTGTACAGCTGTAGTAGAATAGCACCTTGCATAATGTAGAAGGCATAAAACTACTTACATTCCCATCAATAAATGACAGATTTTGATGTGCGTAATTTTATATTACATAAATATTACATGATTAGAATAAATATTAATAAATCACAATTAAGTAGCTGTTATCATATTTTTATTGATAATAAATCAATGTAGTTAAGTTGGGCTTAGCGACCATGAAATGATAGAATTCTTGATTCTTGGTGAAGTACGGAGGGGGGTCAGCAAAACCACTACCATGGACTCAGGAGGGCAGACTTTGGCCTGTTCAGGACACTGGTTGAGAGAGTCCCTTGGGAGACAGTCCTGAAGGGCAAAAGGGTCCAGGAAGGCTGGACATTCTTCAAGAAGGAAGTCTTACAGGCACAGGAGCAGGCTGTCCCCATGTGCCGTAAGAAGAACGTGCGGGGAAGATGACCGACCAGGCTGAACAGGGAGCTCTGGCTGGGACTCAGGAAAAAAAGGAGAGTTTACCACCTTTGGAAGACGGGGCAGGCA
>NW_009228432.1:0-6304 GCF_000690835.1 Fulmarus glacialis
GGCGGTCAGCCCCGATCGGGCGTGCGGCCGGGGGGGCCGGGACGAGAGCGGGGAGCGGCAGCGGGCAGCCTGGCTGAAGGGGGCTTTCCCCTTCGGGGCCATGATTTTGCAAGTGTTCTACATAAAAAAATGCTCCGCTCTCCAAATCGAAGTCCTGGATATGTGCGGGAGAAGCATTTTTTTTTGGGGGTGTGGGGGGGGTATGGACCTTTTCTGGTACGCCACGAGCCGGCTGCAAACTTGTCTACGCAACTGCTGGAATAGTCGGTGCCTCACCTCACTTGGGAGGTGATTCATTTCATCCCTTCCAGCCTCTGAAGGACATCTTAATGTTTGATGCTTAGTTTTCTTGAAGGCTGTTTTAGCATTATTCGGGTCTTTTACCGCTTGGTAGCCTGTGGAAAAAATCTTATCCTTTTCGGGTTGAAAAAATGCACTACAGCTCTATTCTGTGTTGCGTTTGAAGAAAATGTACTCTGTCAGGTAACTTTTATGTTACGTGTGCGTACGTAATTCCTGTTGTAGCTCAGCCAGAGGGGAGGGTTTTGATTTTTGATGCTGTGCCTCAAGACTTGGGACGATGCCGTTCCCACCTGGCGCTCAGCAACGTACCACACGTAGCGACCCGCATGTTGGCAAAACTTTCCTTACGAGCCAATACGAGGTGGTGAAGAGAAGACTGATGAAGGTCATCTGCTATGCTGATGGGGAAACTCCTTGCTTGAAAATAACACCATATTTTTCACCTTTTGCAGTTGGCAGACCACTCCACGCATTGGAGCCTGCTGACAATGGGCTTTTGTTACCTTTTGTGGCTCTTTCTCAAGTGGCCTGCTGACCCACAAAGTTAAAAAACAGTGCTTTGAGCTCAGTAGGGCACTGGACTGGGCTATCTCCCTTCAGTTCTTCAGTTTGCCACCAACTGGGGTTGTTACCCGTTTGTGTTGTACTGTAGCATGGAGGTCCCGGCCCTGGCCTGGAGTCCCACTCTCCTGGATATAGTAGGTCATTCCTGCCCCCCTAAATTCACAAGCAAATTAGGAGGCAGCATGGGGATACGGAAACCCCGCAGGATCCCGTGGTGCTGTCGGTGGGCGATTGAAGTGATGAGAGCGGGGGCAGCGTGTTGGCGTCAGTGTGAGCCTGGGTAACTCGGCGTCCACCATGGTGACCGGCGGAGCTAGCTGGGACAGCCGAAGCCACTGCCGCCTCCAGCTGCTTTCCCCACTACCATTTTCCCAGAAGTGACTGTTTGGGCAATAGAGCTGAAGAGGATGTGTGTCCGCTCCTGAGGCGCTGCGGCTTTACGGCCGTGGTACGTGAGGTGCAAACTGGGGTCCAGTATGCTGGGCTGTAAACTGCGTCTCCGAAGCAGGTAGATGTCCTGCTCTGCCATCCGGGGTGATGTGTGTGACGTGAGGCTGAGGGCAGGGACCCCCTCAGCGTGGGGATCCCCCACCTGCTCGGGCAGGCGCTGCCCGTCCCTCCTTGCCCCCGGGCTCTCTTGCCTGCTGGCACCAAGCCTGAGGAGGGTCTTGGCAGCCCGTCCCACCGCACCACTCCGGGTACTCTCTGAGCACCTCTCCAAAATCTTGGTCTTTGGGTCCTGAGCTTCGGGGCAGAAAAGGTCTTTGCCTTTGTGCGGATGTCAAGCCTAGTAAAATGGGGTCCTGATCTCAATTTGGGAAACGGGCTCTACTGAACAACGAAATAAATAAAAAAGCGTGACAGAAATAAGTGTTAGAACAGCGTTTCCGGACTTAATGTGCTTTTCTGTGTATGGTATAACTAGGAGCGGCTTAGTTAGTGTGAATGAGAGGCTCTCTTTTCTTTTCATATCAGAGGAGCGAATACCTGTGATGTTTGGGCAAGGGGGTCCCTTCACGACACCCACACCCAGAGGAGGGTTTGCAGAGGAGCACAGCTCCCCACAGCCTACCCCGCCACCAGCCTGGCCTGCAAGGAGCTGTCAGGGGGGCTTATCGTGGACCTCGTGGTGCGGAGCCGCGGGGTTTGCAGCGGGCGGTGTGCGGGCTGGGACGGCAGCCAGGGCGGGAGGAAAGCTGGCGCTTCGCTTCGCAGCCTCCCACCTCCTCGAGCTCGCCTCGCGTCGAGCAGAGCGCTGGGACGGGCGGCTGCTGGAGGTCCCTGCCGACCTAGCTGGTCTCCTCCGGCTTTGGCTTAGGTAAAGTCTGGGGAGAAATAACCCTTTTTTTAATTTTTTTTTTTTTTTTTTTTTTTTTTTAGGGGCTCTCTGCTTTTGTGAGGGGAAGCGTACTTATTTTTGTGGGCCTTTCACATTGCACTTTCTAATTCATAAATGTGTTTGAGAGACTCGTGAACTCATTTTCCCATCCAACTTTGTGAATATTCTTTTTCTGTAGACTCAGAGTATATACCACATACTTCTTTCATGCTCTCAGCTACCATTATGAGTCTGAGCTATTTCCATAATACCTTCTTTTTCCTTTTTTCTTTTTTTTTTGCTAATAAAAACATGCAAAATTTACATCCTTCGCTGTATTCCGTTACTTTTTTCAATGTCTTTTCTGCTACTACTGTTCATTTACATTGTATGTTTTTATACTGAGTGCATTTTAAATACGAGCCCTTTTATTCCTTATTTGTCCTGAAAGCCTCCAGCTCAAACTGGACAATTTTGAAGTCTAAAAGATACAAGGCTTGTCCCACAGATGTAGACTGTTTCAGTTCTTAAAATCATTTGAGATCATAACTTTCTATAAATATCTGACATCAGCAGACACTTTGAAGACTCACAGAGCTCATTTTTCTGTAAATACAAAGTAGTAACTAAAACCAAAGAGAACATAAAAAAAACCTACAAATGATAAATAAGAAGGAATGTTTATCAGTTGTTTTTTTTTTTAAGATGTTTTCTAGAAAAGGCTATAAATGCATCTCTTTCTTTCAAAAACTGTTTAGAAAGAGGATTCAATATGTGCAGGAATGTAATAATACATTTTTTGGCATTTTGTGCTTTTTTAAAGCCTCTGGGTACCCTGAGAGTAATTAGTAGGAGATTTTTAATAAATAAAGGTTGTGTGACCATAAAAGGAATCAAGCACTTGAAGGTCAAAGAACAGATTTTTCTTTAAGTCGATAAAACAAATTAGTATGTTCTTCCTTTAGATTGCTGTGTAAGTCGATAAAACAAATTAGTGGGTTTCCAGGCTGGTTAGTATGTTCTTCCTTTAGATTGCTGTGTATTTGTATACCGTCCTTGCACAGAATAACATACAGAGCTTCTTGTCAGGAAGTTTTGGCTGAATTTGTTTACATTACAGTCATCTTCTATCTTGAACAACAGCAAAGGACAGATACTAAATTCACCAGGTTCCAAGAACTCTGAATGGAAATATGTTGGAAAGTAATGTTTTTACAGACTGTTAATCTCATTTTTGGGCTCCCATTTAATGTTATTATGATTCCTTTGCATTTTGAGAGAGAACATGACAGGGTAAAACAAAATAATTGGGTTAAGCAGCGTGATGGGATGGTACTGCTCAATAACCTTATCCCCAACATGGGAAAGGAACAAAAGGGAGAGTGGTTATTTAAAAAACAAAACAAAAAAAACCCAACAAAAACCACGACAGCTTCCCCCCACCCTGACCAAACCCAGCCATGTCTTAGATTTTTAAAGCGGAGAGATCTGTACTGAAACACGCTGGTCAGTTGATCTCCTCTAAAGGATAGGGGATTGCTGAATTCAAGGCGTTTGAGTGAAAAGCCGTGGTTTCAGGTTACAGGATTTCAACCCTGCGCTGTAAAATTGAGTTACTTTGGTGGCAGGGGAGAGGATCCCCGTGGAAGCTTTGCAGTGCAGTTGTCTGCCACTTAGATGCTTTTCCTTGCAGAGGTCGTTTTCCAAACAGATTCCTCCATCGCAGACCAGTTTGACCCACTTTTGACGTTGTAAACAGAGATCGGAACTGGAGCGGGAATTTTCCTTGTCATATGGGCTTCCGCGCTCCATTAAGTTTTGTTTGTACTTTCATTTTTGGTCAGCTGTTTGACGGAAAGCATCATTTTGAGGACAGCTTTGTTCTGTTTGGGGAAAATAGGGAAGACGCATCGGGGGATGCGATGCAGCAGCCATTTGGCACCTTGTGGTCCCCCCCTCCCCTCCCATCAGGGGCTCCCGGAGGGGGCGAGAGCAGCTGGTTCGGCGCTTGGAAGCCAGGGGAGGGGGAAGCGTGCCGGGCGCGCGGCTGGGTCTCGCACACCTTGGCCCCCCTCCCTCCAACAGACCGTCCCCAGCCGTTGCAACCGAGCGTAGGATTAAACAGCCCAGAAGCTGCTCTGCTGCGCGTGGGAGGCTGATCCAAAACACAGCCGCTTCCTCCCGCTGCTCCCGCGTCGCCGAGGCGCGAGAGGAGCGGCGCGAGGCTGGCCCCGGGAAAACAAATACGGCTCGCTCTTGCTGGCCGAGGCTGGGTGCGCGGCTGGAAGGAAACTTCCTTCTCCCTGGGGGGGATTGGGCACCGGTGTCGACATTAATTGGGTTATTGATGGGGATAGTATCAGGACTGATGGGAGCAAAGAGTAGGATCTTTTTATAAATACCTCGTATATTGGTATCATTCTCTTTTTAACGGTGGAGGTCTTTGGTTAAACAAGGTTCTCCGAATTGTGATTTAGGAAGAAATGAACTCTTCGCGACTCGCAAGGCAAATGAATCGCTGTGTACGGGTGCAAGCACTGCAGAAGAGTCGGAGTCCCCGGAAGGAGGGTCCAGGCTGCCAGGTGCGGCAGCCGCCTCGCCTGCCTTGTCCTCGCGATGGGTGTGAGCACCTGCGGCTCTGGCGAAGGGAAATTTACGTTCCCTTGTCTCTGATTTCACACGTGCGTATCGGGGCCAAGTACTTCTGTCCTGTTGTGACAAGGTGTGACCTGGATGTGGTGTTTCAGGCGTTGCAAAGGAAGGAGGGAGGGAAGCTGTTTGGGAGCCAGAGGTAATAACACGCGGTGATTTCTATAGCCTGATAACCTTTGCAGAGGGTGCAGCGCTGGCCGTGAGCTGACTGCGGAGCCCAGGCAAAGCTCAGGAACCGTGGTGAGCATCCCACCAGTGCCGCAGAGGTTACCCCTAAGGTAGCAGTGGCCAGGCGCTGGTTGCCCCCGAGCAATCTGAATTTGGGAAATTCTTCTGGCAGGATAGCTCAGCCCCTGAGCTGAAGCTATTGGGGTCTGCCTGGCTGAACCGAAGGACTGTCCTGCCTTTGCTCACTGAAATCCATCAGGAAGGTATTGCAGACGCTGGTATTACAACAGCATCAACAGAAGGTCATCGTAGGACTAGACCTGGGAGGCAGGAAGCAAAATCTGCATTTTAATGTGCATATGCTCTCTCCCCCCGGCAATAGTCCTTACGTAGAGCCTCCCAAGGAGATTATCTGGCAAGAATAATCCGCGCCGGGCAGCTGTGCCTGCTGTGGCTGTGTGCTCGGGGAGCACCGGCGTGCGTGCGGATGCCGTTGCTCCAGGGTGGAAGCACTGAGAGGGCGAGCCGAATGCCAGGGGAAGGTTATCCCGAGCGACATCATTAGAGTGCCGTTTTCCTGAATAGATACTCTTCTTATAAGTGTTACTGTGAGCTGCTTATGGGATCGTTCGGTCCTGTTACGGAGTTATCATTGGTGGTTATTTACCATGTTACTCCTATTGTCTTGTGAGAGCAGGGGTGCATGGATGCACTGAAGGAGAATGCCCTTGCTTTTCCCATCTATGCACTGGCTTTGTAATTCTGGTGACTGGGACATTATCCAGAGAAACACGGTCTGTATGTGTGTACTGAGGAAGCAGAGGACTTATATCTGCGTTTGCTGTCTTTTTTCTTGAAAATCAGTCCCTGTCAGTGTGTAAGGGTCTAGACTGAATGAAATAAGGGCATTTCAGAAGAGGGGGCAATTAACGAAACTATTGGTGATTAAATTGTTTTTGTGAGAAAATACAGAAAGATAATTTAGTTTTGCTGGTCTTACTCTCGTTAATGTCCTTTCCACAGTTTCTAGATATGTTCTTTCCATGTCTGTGCGTAATATGGACAACAGAAAAGGCAGTTCCTTAGCCCTCAGGTGCCCTTCTGCTACCCAGACCATCCTCCAAACACTGTGCCTGCGCGGGGAAAAGGAAGACCTGTGGGGATGCCACCAGCATGCTCCCTCTGGTTGCTACTGCGTGCTAGTGGCCGAGGGCACCATGTTGTTCAGCCGAAAATGTTTAAGATTGTAATTCAACCGTTAGAAAAACTGGAAGTCTGGCTTTAAAATTGAAGTTTACA
>NW_009228433.1:0-13681 GCF_000690835.1 Fulmarus glacialis
CCAGGGGCATGCTTTAGAAGGAAAGTTCACGCTGAGGCAGGATCAGTGCCCGCTGATGGGGGTTTGTGCCCGCTGATGGGGGTTCATGCCCGGAGGGGGCAGCCCCGGTTTTAATCAGGAGGCTCTTACAAACCAAAACCTGCAGTTACCGGGGATAAGAGCAAGCAGCAGAGCTTTCTGCACCTTAAGAATTGTCACTTTGTTCTTTGTTGCCCCACCAACCACCTCATTCCAATGTCGTCTTCTACAGTAGTTGGAAACTAGCTAGAAAAAAGACCCAAAACAGTAGCAACCCCCCCAAACAAAACAGCAAGTGGAAGATCTCATCAGTTCCCCAATGGCAGCCCCGTCTCCTGTGGCCCTGCACTGGCGGGGCCTGCGGGGCCCGTGCTCCCGGCCCCACCGCACTAACCCAGCCTCTGCGGGGCCATCACGCTCATCCTCGTTTACCCAGGTCCCTGCTTCGTCTTCCCGCCTCCTCCATCCCGCTGGGAGCTGCCTCAGAGAGCTAAAATGACCGAAAACAAATCACCCCCTCGCTCACTTACATCCTCCTCCCGCCTTAGGCCGGTCTGAAGTCCCGTGGCACGGCACCGTCTCTCCCCATCACGCGCTCCATGCTGCCTTCACCCGCCGGCCTCACAGCCGGGTTACCTCAGGCAGTCGCCCCTCGTGCCCGCCCGCTCGGCTGGGCCTGGCGGGTTTCCAACCGGCAGCTGCCTTTCCTTTGCCAGATGCGTCCAGGTAGTTGGAGTTTCTTCCTCAAGGTCTGCTGAAAGACTTCTTATGCATCAGCCTTTCTTCCTTTGATCTGACCCTTGAAGGATTCCACAACCTAACCCCAATCAGCTAACATAACTGGGCCCCCCAAAGGCTATCGAGAAAGCCAGTACCTGAAATTTGGTGGTCCTTTCCCTCTTTGTGTAAAACATTATCACTACTACCCCTTGTTGATCTGCTTGTTTCTCTATATTGGTTTTGTTTTTTTCCCTGGGACATTGTACCACTTGTACCATAATCTTTTTAGGCCAATTAGCACCCCATATAAAGTGGCTGCTTAGGCAAACGAATTGTAGTCTTTTTTCGCAACATCAGTAGCAACCTTCTAGTTGTGAATTCCTTTACCACGTTCATCTGAAGGACTCAAACAGTTTTATGTTCATCAAAACAGAGCAGGAAGAAGCTGAGCTACCCTGGATCTCCCTGCTGGTTGCTGGTTAGCTTCTTAAATTAGTCATATAACATGTACAGAGACATTCCCTTCACTCAAATGATTTTGAAGTTTGAATTAAATCAGAAGGCATGAAAACAGAAACAAAACACTGAAAACAAACCCATTTGTAATTCTTTGCTTTAATACTCCTACTTGGTTCACAGGCTTGAGCTCTCAGATTTTGCTTTTATCTTAACCTTTCCTGGAAACCCTGTAGATCCCCTTGGCCCCATGAATCTCACAGCAATACCAGCCTGTGCAAGAGAACTACATAGGACTACTGATAGAAGCAACATTATTCAAATACAAAGGTGTGTTGGATCTGCAGTTTTAACTGATATCCAATGCACAGTATTGCTTCACAGTTCTCTATCGCATGGGCCCCATTTCAGGAGAAAATGTAAGCACACATGCAAGTCAAAATTGATGCACATACTTAAGAGCCTTACGTTATTGACCTTAGTCTATAACTCTTCCCTTAGTAATAATACTACCGAAAAATGGTTCTTTGAGGCCTGTCTGCATTCCTCCAAAAGGATTTGTCTGTAAAATACCCTGCTTACTTTCAACTTTGTCCTCACTGAGGACTAGTGCCTTTTATACAGTTGAAGAGAGGCATATCAGCGGAAGTTACAATCACTCAAAAGCATTGTCATGGTGCTTCATTTTTATTACTGCTCACAGCGACTAGTAATTGTTATCTCTGAGTGGCAGAGGAAAATACCAGCGCATGGGAGATGCAACTAAAAGCCCAACAACCAAATCTTTTGTGTAAACCGTAGCATTAGCTGAGGGAGGAAGTTGTTTTGTTACATTGTGGCATTGAGAAAACATATTTTCCAAATATTCCTGCCAAGAGATCCCTCTGCAATCACACCAAAGGAATTACTGCACCTCGGTGATAGCACAGTGCAAGCAAACGATTGGTTCAGCTCTTGCAGCTCTCCCATAGTATCCGTGTAAAAAGACAGCAAGTGAAACATACAGCTAGCTTAACGAGTCCTGTGTGGATAGGAGACTCAATTAAAATTAAATTATACAACAAATTAGGTTTTAAATGCTGTGCTGCTTAGCCAGGCAGACAAATAATAATTAGAGATGTACTGATCTGCTGCTATGTGCAGTTGAACAGCAGACTGCTGTAACTGCTTTCGGCGTACACTGACAATACTTCCCTCCCAGCTCAGGGTACTTTTATACGACATTCAAAATAAGCCGTCCCTCAACAGGCCCGTTTTGTACTTGTCACCCTCCTGAGCTGGGCAGAATGGACAGAATCTTTTTCTAGAGTCCGTCTTTTCCATCTGTTCCATCAGTTAATGTTTCTTTAGCAATATACCTCCCCCTCTTCTTTCTTTCTGGAATCCAGGTCATTCTAGATGGAATTAGTTTTCAGGCTCTGAATTGTGTAGGTATACATATATTAGATTCAGGAGAAAAAGAAGCTACAAATATTATTTCTTTTTTCCCCTAGCAATAGTGGTACATGTACCAGCAGTTTCAAAATACTCCACGATGCATAGATGGATACAAGTGAGAAACTGCCACCTCTGATACTGGTTCTAGCAAAAGAAATTTAGGAGTTCCTGATAAAGAACGACATAGAAATCAGACCAATTGAAAAGGACCTGAGGGCAGCTACTCAAATCCTACTGTAAAATTTCAGATGTATTTGTATTGCATTAATGTCTGGAGCTCTCTATCACTCTGTGATAGACAACGTTCAGAAAGACTGATGCTGTTTAGTTTTCTCTGCAATTTTTTTCACTTCTGGTGAAAGTAATATGAAATTCTTCACATCAGGTCTGGCAAATGCAACATGGAAAATATGTTTCATGATTAAACTAACAATTATGTGTTCTGCATGGAAAATAAAGTATTTAAAGATCATCCTAAGCCGGCAAGATTATCATACAGCCATCTTCAGTTGTGGTTTCCTACCGCTGGCTGCTTGTCTGTGGGTAAGGAAAAACAACTTCGTAGTACAAAAGAAAACATGCCAAGGACAGCCTTTTAGTCAAGCATTTTTCCAAATACTGATAGCCCAGTCCTGCAGATAATCTATGTTCCTGCCATGCTGTAAATGAGAATGCACTATTAACATGAAGGGTTTTCCGAGTCAGGCAGCCAGCCCCCGATCTCTTCATTATTATGTGGTAGAGAAAGGAAGACAGCCAGAGACGTCATAAGAGAAGGGAACAGGAAAAGGATCATTTATGTCCTTTTTCTTACGCTGTTTATCCAGACATCCATTACTGACCACTGCTAGTGTTTGGGAAACTTTTAATCTAGGGGAAACGAGCATGGCAGTTCCTGTGTTGTGACTCTCTCTCCTTATTAGTTCACTGCAAAGCCTTTGAATTACCCACGAGTTACAAGGTTAAGCAGCAAAAAGTTTAAGTATGTCAAAAGGAAGGACTCCCTGGGAAATTCAGAGGACCTTCCCAGAAATCAAACAAAACCAACACACCAAAATCATGCACGCAGGAGCTAGTGAAACAATGCAGTTCCCAGGAAGAAGTTTCTTTCAGCAGGGACCACGAATGAGCTTTGTTGCTGGGGCAGAAGGAGCAATGAAGAGACTGCTCCGTGCCCAGCTGACAAACATAGATAAAAAATAATGCTACTATAGTTCACACTTCACAAGTTAGCTTCACTGGATGCAGCACTGATAGACAACATTCCCAGTTCTCTTTGAAACCCCTTTGTAAATGCAGCCAGGTATTTCCCGAAGAGAGCTAAAAAAGGATAATAATTAAAAAACCTTGTTGACATTTCTTTTTAGAAATCACTAACATCCAATTATTTTGTTACATTCAAATAGAATTTTAAAGCTGTGTAAATACACATTTTGGCGTATTTATTTACATCCTTCTTTTCTGGCAGCCTGGAGGGGCAAAGCAGTTTAAACTTTTGCCTTCGGCATTTTTTTAATTTCTGAGCATCAAACTCTGTAGCTAGGTTGCAAGCCCAGCACATGGTCATTTCTGTCTAACAAAGAAAGCAATTCCATTTGATTAGCAAACTGGAAGTATTTCTAATAGCCTTAGGTTTTCTAAGACATGGGTTTGTTTTGTTTTGTTTTGTTTTGTAAATCCAGGCAAAGTCCTACAGTAAGGTCTTACCCCATTTTACCTGGCATGAGCCCACCCTAGCCATGAGAGTAAGGATAGGTACTGATTCTTACGTATCTTGGACCAGACTCAAATGGACCCCTTTAATGGTTCTTCTTGTCATTTATAGGTGACATTCCAAGTTTTCTTTTTGATCGTTTAATTCATGATGTTATAGAATTTTTCCAGCACTTCCCCAGTCACAGTGTTAGATTGACATGTTTAGTGTGAGGAAGAAAAAAAATTGCATGTATTATCTCAGATTAAAAACTGCCTACAGAAAAATTATATGAATATTTCTGCAAAGACTCCCTCTCCATAGATAATTGGGAAAATTTACAGTCTAGTTAAAGAATCGATTGCATCAAAGGGGATTTTTAAAATATTTCCTTCCTTTAAGTTTTTCAAACGTATTTCCTCCAGGGGGTGCCAAATTAACACCATTGGAAAGTAAAAATGTATAAATTATCCACACCAAGGACATAACAACTGTCCATACTGCACATTTCACTGTACCTTGTGAGTGATTCACCCCTCCAGCCTGAGCCAAAGGCACCAGTGTTTAGAGTGAAATTTCTCAGCTGTTCACTTGTGAGTCTCTCTTGAAGTCAGAAACAGTGCTGACTGGTCCTACAATTAATGTCATGCATATTCTCTGCCAAGTTCAGGTAGGACACATTCCTCAGAAAAGAGCTTTAAGAGTGGCTGAGTGGAGAAATACATCCATCTCAGCCTTTGAAAGAAAGAGACGTTGAGGAGGGAAGAAGTTACAAATGCAGTGACAGCTGTATGTAGCTTCAACCAGCTTATGAATAAGGGCAGAAACCTGGACACAAGAACTAAAATAACGCAGAAAAGCTGAAGAAAAGATGGTCAGGAGTGTCACCAGGTTTTCTACAGGTCTGCAGGGAATGTCAGCCCCAAGTAGGATGTCTGTAAATGTCATTAGAGCAGAGGAAAAGTTTCACTGGCTCAGAAAATAAAGATCTATCACTGAAAACAGAAACCTTGCTTTGAACAAGAAACCACTTTACTCTTAGAGAAGTCTATTTACTACATGAGAAAAATCAATCTCATCACTGTTTCCAGACAAAGGAGGAAGAGAAAAAGAAAACTGTTGAGAAGTAATATAATAATATCTACACCTTTTCCACATTTCACTGCTCACGTTTTTCTTTTATCTACACAGCAGTTAAAATAATCACACAGTCCAGCTATTCTGGATCCTTCACCCACTGCTTTAGAAATATTACTGAAAGGGTGCCTGGTTATCTTCCACTTGACAGTAAAATCTCTGCTGGATAATTATTTAAGTAGAAAACTTCTGTAAGACTCCAATAGTAAAAGGCAAAATCCCTTATATATACTTACTTTGTCCTCTTATTTCAAAATGCAAGTTTGCTTTTCTTACTTTGAGATTAGCAACAAAAGCCAATGCTAGCAGTGAAAACCAACATAATTAATCTGTAACATCATATAAATGTGGTCATTGTCAGAATGAAAAAAACCCCGAATATTATGTTAATCCATTACTAGGGCCATCTCAAATCCAGGTTTGTCAGTTAACACAGTTCCAAGAGATGCTCGTTATTCCAAAAAATCACCTCACTAAATTCTCAGCTGCACATACCAGTGGAGTACCACTGCAGTCACTGATAAGCAACTTTGCATCAGCTGAAAATATGATCACTTGTCTAGACCAGGCAAAACTTTGAATTGCTGTGGAAGCACAATGAATTAATGAACCAAAACCTTGAATGCTGGGAGTGATTTCTGTGACCATGTAGGGAGCTGTAGCAGTGGGCTTCAGGGAGAAGGCTTTCCTAGTCTTCCTCCTGGAGAGTAGGTGCTGAAAGTTTTCAGCTCTTTTGAGGGAAGGAGAGCACGCTTTGGTGGAGTTCAGGGGGAAGCAGCTCACCCATCCAGGTACTCTGCCTTGCAGATCCCCTCTCAGCTGAACATCTTTGTAATGGGTTGTATGCTTGCTATACAACCACCCCAGGAAATACTGTCCCTGGTACAAGGGGGACAAATCCCTTTTCAAGCTGGATATGGAGAAAGGGAATGTAGAGGCAAAAAAGGTAACCGAAGGAAATGGGAATGACGGGCTGAGTACAATTCCTCCTCCCAAGCTGTTGAGGTAGGTCTTTAAATCACAGTCTGATAGAGCAGCAAGGTAAGCAACATACAGTCAAGAGGTTTAATGAGATTTATTTTTATTTTACATATTGTACAGTGTAATGATCTGTAAATTGACTGGTGTAGGCACTGAACCAGAGACAAGTAGATAAGAATTAGGTATCACCTGCAATACATACCTGAAAGTCTAGTCATTGTTTTTGTAAATGATAGCATGCCCTAAATTGCGTCATCTTCAGACTAGATACTGGGATTAATGGAACATTTTATCTTGTTCCTTGCTTTCTCTCAATGCCATGTTCTAGAGACACATTTTTATTTTGCATTACCTTTGGAGGTGCAGGCTTGCACGCTAACCCGGTTTACACTGAATTGCCTCCTGAGAAAGGGAAGAGTCTGTCTTCTACATCCTGTACAAAAACAAAAGGTCCCATAACATCTTGTCTGGCTTATTATTGGCAGGGAGTCAGATCCATCAACCCTGGGGGATGGGGCAGCATTTTTTATTTTTTATTTGATTTATTAAAAATCCCTGCTGTGGATATTAAGAGGAAATCAGCCATAATTCAGGAGCACTAGTTCTGATGCATAGTGAGATGGAAGGTTTCATATTAAAGCCTTAGGAGGCCAAAAAGAAAATTGAAAATCTGGAAGTATCGGCTGATGGGCACTATACTTTCATTATAAAGAACACCAAGCTCTATAAACCTCTTGGCGGGAGGGACAAGAGTAGAATCAAAACAATGACCTTGAGATCAGTCTCAGGCTAGGGAACAGTAGGTTTACAACAGATGCCAAGAAAAGGAGAGGAAGAATAAATACAAGTCAGATGTCATCTTCAACTTGGACCTCATTCTGGGCCCTCCTGGTCAAAAAATGTCCACATTTATAGTTTCTTCCTGTATAACAAAAGAGATATATAATCTTTTCTCTCCATCCATGCAGCTGGAACTCTTAACTAGGTTGTCTTTGCTTTGCATCTCCACTGCTGCATTATTCTCTCCTCTGTTTTTGTCATTTGATGTCTTGCCCCATTCTTTTTCCTAGCTAGTGCCCTGCTTTGACCAGATCACTTTCTGTTTACATCCCTCCTTTGATTCACCATTGTCTATTGCAGCAAAGAAAAAGCTATTATTTGATTCATTTCCAAGCCTTTTTTGACCTATGCCCATCCAGCCTATCATCTTAAATTCACTTTTAGGAGTCAGAGCTCACCTCTGATTAGCCACATTGCCAGTCTGTATTACCTCTTTGTTGCATTTTCCAGCAACTACCATATGCTTTTTTCTCCCCAAACTGCCGTTCCTCCATTATAGGAATGTTCTGTAACAGCTATGGAAAGAAGTTAATCATCATCCTGCAAAGCTTTTTTTTCTTCCTGTGATACCTACAAAAGCACCTATCACCAGGTGACTAGATGGCATGCCAAGACCATAGGCTAAGACATTGATTTTATCTTATTTTTTGCTTGTACTGTTCCATCTGCCTATCCCTGACACACACTTGTTATCTCTTGTCGCATGCTTGGCTTGCGTGATCTTTGGCATGTAGACCCTCTTCCTATTTCATACATGTGCTGAACCTCGTATAGTAGAGACCTGGTCAATACTTACAGCATGCAGGGACTGTAGCAGTGCAAATAATTAACACAAGTCTTTCATCACTTCTAAGCTCATGGATGTTGTTCTCCTCCAGTTCACCAACAGCAAAGTGATGAGTGGGAAAAGATGCAGTACTCTGCTGTTGTATAAATAGCGGGGCTAGAAAGGCAAAGGAGCTCAGCCTACTGTGGGAAGGGTGGTGTTGCTTACTAATAGCAGGCTTTCAGCCAGGAGAGAGGGTTTGACGGGTTCTAGAGAAGTACCAGTTCTCATGGTATGGTGCATAAAACAATGCAGGGAGAAAGTTGATTGATGCATGGACTTTATCCCACATTTCCTCCTAAGCCTGATCTCAGTCTAAAGAAATCATGTTGTAGATCCTTATTTGGGCTAGGCTTAGAGAAGCCAAAAAGCATATGTCATTTGATAGCTGAAGCTCTGGAGGCAACCGGTTGTGATTTATGAGGGTGTTGGAACACCCACAGCTCAGCATCCAAAGCCACTGAGACAGCAGGACAACATGGGTGTTGGTACACCATCACCATGTATTTTTTCATATGTGAACACTGGTTGTTTAAACACCCTGCATTCAGGTTTGACAGACTGTAAAGTACTGAAAGTCACAATATCCCCAAAACATTGGCCTTGAAGTTACTCATTTTATGGCATTCTCATCTTTTACAACAGTGTATATGTGGAGGAGTAATGGTTCAAGAGCTCACCTAAATCATTGGTTTCCAGCTTATGGTCTGCAGAGCCTGGCAAGCCCATGGAAAACTTCTAAAGAGTCTGCAAAAAGTGATTGAGAAAAAGCAAATTCATATGTGCCAGACAGCAATCTACATATGTGAAATTCCTAAAGGAGTCTGCACTACTGCTGGAAAAATTTTTAGGGGTTCACAAATCAAAAAAGGTTGAAAAAAACACTGACCTAAATCTTCTGCTGCAACAGCAAATGGCCTAGAACTGCAGCAATATGAGAACTTGGCACTAAGAAATAGCATGACAGCTAAGCGGCACAAAGTCTCTGCAGCTTCTCACAGATGTAAATGGAAGCAAGTAGGACAGACACATATCTGTTAGCTTTTGTAAGTATTTGTTCAGGGATTAGTGTTAAAACAGACGCAGAGAATAAAAAGGGCAGCCCATCTCAATGCTAACTAAAGTAATCTTGACTACAGATTACTGCCTGCAACAAATCTGGAGATGGATGTGTTCCTTATACAGATTGGTCATTTCAAAGCCTGGACTTTCACTAAGTTAAAAAAAAAAAAAAATCAGGCAAGGACAATCCCTATTAAGGCATCATGTAGTTATTTCAGTAGGTTCTCTGGAAATAAGCTTGTTTCTGTGCTAATTTTTCTTCTGGCAGAACCAATTCATTCTTGGCCTTTACAAGCTGGTCTTTTACATTTGATTCAAAATTGGATTTGGGCCTCTGGGGATATCTGATGTCAGCCTTCCTAATGTAGTGTCAACATGAAGACACAAAGAGATAAAAAGTCAGTTTCACTTAGAGTTTCCTTTTTCCAGGGTCTAATCTGGATTTTTCACTCTCTTTCACTTTTGCACTCTGGATCACTGCATCTTCTTGTCTTGAGTCGCATTAAGCGGGAGGGCAAGAGTGTGCTTAGCCAACCTCCTCGGTTTATAGGCAGGGTCACTAACACAGCTGGAACACATACTTATACTTCATGCTATCACCTCATAAAACAATCACATAGCAGACAAATTTTAAGCGCATATTTGAAAAGCAGAAACTCTGGGGTCAGGGTGGCGAAGACTGGAGGAAGGGTAAACGTAGGCTACAATGAGAAATAATGAGACTCACTTTGCTGGAGGAAATGGTCAAACATTAGCATTTCAATAGAAGAGGTCAAACCATTTCATCCAATACAGGATGTAGTTCCCTGCAGACCAAGCTAATAGAACCCATAACATCTGTAGTCCGTACCACACTTTTAAAATATGACGTCCAAACTGTAGGTTACTCCCCACAAAGACTTATATTATCCCTCCTCCTCCCTCCCTGGCCCATCGTACAGTCTGTGCTCATCTGGAATGTATGAAGTAACCAACTAAAAATGGGATGCAAAGGAAAAAGAGCAAGAACACAGAATTTCTCAAAGGTATTAGGAAAAACAGTATGTAGGCAGACAGCTCAGGACTTTCATAACACACACAGAGGAAGACTGATTTACGATTCCTTGGACAACCTTAGTTCTGGACTTTCGTGACACATATATGACTTTGCAACAATCAAGATTGTGTCATTCCTTAGAGCAATAATATACATTATTTATTAGACTACAAGTTGATCGTTCTCTCAAGCAAAACAAGTGCTAACAAAGTATTTTCTGCTTTTGCCTGTGAGAGACTTTAAGTTTATATTCTCTTGCAGAGGATGACTGGGAAGCGAAGTGTTTATCTTTTCTTCTTCTTAACTGACACAGCCTGTGTCTAGAGCTAACTTAGACAGGACACAGCGCCTATGCAAATAACATGACAGTGAGTAAATGCAGTGGCTTACTCCTGTCTTGCTTAGCATGTTAGATTTCACAAAGGCAGTAGAGAAGGTATTTTGTTCCAGGTCTCATACATGGTAATTCAGAGAGGATTTTATGCTACAGGTAGAACATAACCTTTCTGCCATATTGCCTGTCTTCTTACAAAGATAAGGAAAATCCTCACGTTCAGATGAGCTGTGCAGTTGCTCAGTTTTGCAGAAGACTTGTGAATTTTCATTGATGCGGTTTTCTCCTTTGCTTACACCTATGTCTAATTTAACACCTTGTATTCCACTATTTTCTCAGCAGTTGCTGCCCAACAGCACACCCTCCCATCAGCTTAGCAGCCTACACCAGCCAAGATCATGTTAAATAGTTGATTGGATTCAGCTGGGTCTTTTTGCATTGTAGGAAGAGCAGGCAGGCATTTGAATACAGTTTCTGGGTGTTGGTCTGGATATCCAGATCAATCCCTTGCCAGAAAGAGAAAAAGCAGCATCACATTTTTCATAGTGCTTTTCTTTAATGACATTTCCTTCCTTCCATTAAGTAATGTCCAGGGGAGATAAATGAATTGCTTTGTATATCTAGAGGATCTTTGAAATCCTTGATCCAGGCTAAGTGTGCAAGAACGAGAAAAATAGCAGGGAGCTGAATGGAGGAAGGAGATTTAAACACACAAACTCTCAGACTGCAAAAAAATAATAAAGAGCTAGAAAATGGAGGCATGGCACAAGAAAATAACTGAGACACTGGGATAGTCCAAAAATAATGCAGCTGCTAGAGGAGAAGAAAAACCAACACAAAAAGAACCTCATGCAGTAAAGGGAGAGTTGATGTTCGGCAATGCTCAGAAATTTTAATACTGATGTGTAAAATTAAACCATGACAGCAGAACAGGCTTATCCGCAAGCGTTACTTCCCCTGGGATTGCTACCTTCCCACTGATGCTTCTGTCATCTTCTCCTTCCCCCCAAAATCTCACTTGACCTGAATTCTCATGATTTGACTCCATAATCCTCTGGTTTCCACTGTACGCACACAAAAGATTATTGTACAAAAGCAAATTCCCAGGGCCTTGGGCTTTGCTTTCCATTTAGTTAAAGAATTATCCTACAGTAGTTTAGGTGCTGGGAAACTTGTCCTGTAGATTATTGCCTACAGGGCAAATGCTGAGGAGCCTGC
Organism: Fulmarus glacialis; assembly: GCF_000690835.1. Taxonomy (NCBI): domain Eukaryota; kingdom Metazoa; phylum Chordata; class Aves; order Procellariiformes; family Procellariidae; genus Fulmarus; species Fulmarus glacialis. Next base: position 11,759 of record NW_009228433.1, read on the forward strand.
TAACGAGAGAACAGATGTTCAGTGGCTTATGAGCCTTGCTGAATGTAAATATCTTCAGCACACTGCTTGTCAATAAGCCTCTGCCTGAGAATCACAAACCTTATGGACAAAATTCACCCCCAGTGTAAAGGCAGAATTACACTGAGGAAGAAGCTGGTCCTTCATCTGCACCAGAGAGTCAGAGTTTAAAAGCTTGTATAGAAATTGAGACTAAATGTCATGAAAAATTAATATTTTTAAACAAAACCTTGCCTCTTTCCAAGAGAAAATGCAGCTTTTGGATCTGTTATGACACAGCAAGCCTAAAATAAATAGATTTCACTGAGATATTGGTATTAGGGGGGAAAAGATCTTACAGCGACTGGGGGTCTCAAATTTTGCTTGCCTCCATAAAAAGATGTTCTGCTTACAGGGCCTCAGTTTCATCCAGTGGATGTTGTCCTGCCAGGCAGCAGCAATTTAAGGGGCTGTAGGTGAAGTGCTCTTCCAGTCCTCTGAACACATGCAAACTTTCAGCTACCAAAGCAGCACATTTGCTCCCCATTGCCTGATGAGTGACTGTCAGAGCATGTACACTTGAGTGAGGGCTGAGGAGCTCATCACAATCGGTTGGTGCTTCTGAGTAGCTTTTTCTTATGAGGTCTCTTGACAGAAGACCAAGATATGCAAGGAGGACCCTTGCCCTCAAGCTTTACCCCTTCCAGCCACCCTTCCTGCAGTGAGAGCTGGCTGACCTTGCTCTGCAGATCATCTGTGCCATGGCAACGCTCAGTTGTTCCTGCACTGCTGGAAAGCCACGAGCTCTTGCTGATCATAGACTGCAACTTCACTGTTGAAGTTCAATAAATTGCACTCTGTCATCAAGTTGCTTGGTATAGTTTTCAGGATCCACTAATGAATCCTTCCAGCCGAGTGTGCCAGCTCTCTGTGTCTTTGCCAAGTGGTGCTCAAAGTTCCCACTTACGGCGTGAGAAGGGAAGGCGAGTGAGCAGGGTCTCTCTTCTATCAACGAGCCCATGAAACCATGAAGGGGCTGTTTTTTCTGGGAGTCCTTTGTTACAAGGGCATAACCACAGTCTGAAAAATAAACAAACTCCACCATGTACAACATTCAATTGAAAAGTCTGGCTGGCAAGCTGAAACTTGGGAGACCTGGGTCAGCTATTGAACTGCTTTATGATGTGGAGAAAATCACTTTGCTTGCTCACTCCTCTGTCCCATCCCAATCAGATTGCCAGCTCTGCACAGACAAGACTGAGTTTTATTAAACATGTATACTCTATTGAGCACAGTGAAGCCTTTGTCTCACCTGAGGCTTCTAGGTATTCTTGTAGCACACATAATAATAACTTAACAGTTCAATCTCTTATGGTGGGAAGTCCCATGAAAAATACTTAGTACCTGCCTGCCTTTGTGTGTATAAAAGTGCTTGGCATGAAAAGAGGCCACAGAAAATACTGTAATTACAATCTATTCTTTTGGAGGTAGACATTTACTACTGTAATGTGATCACCTCTGGGTGGAAAGCAACAGCTGTTCCAGACCGCACAGGAACAGCAGCACGCCGCCAGGACCGACATGCAGCGTCTGCAGCAGGAACACGGGCAGGACCCAACCTGCTCAGCCTTGCTCCTTCCCCTTGCCCTCTCCCTGCAGGCCGACCACAGCTGGCAGAGCTGAGCTATCACAGCTGGATCCTGGCCAGGACAATAAGGTTAACACCCCGATTCTCACCGGAACTGTCACAGTTTATTAATACCTAAGCAAAGCCCTCTGCAGCATCTCGATGCTCCCGCGGGCACTAAGCCTGCACCCCACCCAGCCCTGCTTAGCATCTGGGGCAGAGCAGGGCCGCGGCAGCCAGGCTGAAGGTTAAGTAGGTAGGAGGTATATCAGCATGTAAACCTCTATGGAAATATATAA
>NW_009228433.1:13725-13974 GCF_000690835.1 Fulmarus glacialis
GATCATTAGCAGCTATAATGTTTTGAGCTTAAGCAAAGCTATGTGCATGTTCTTAAGCCCTTTAGCATCCGTGGGGCAAAGCAGGATCTATGGCAGGGTTGCACATGACTTGCTGGGTTTTGGCAAAGCAGCATAAGATTTACTTCCCCACCTTAAGCTTCCGCAGTGAAAGGAGTTACCGGTTCCAGAGCGAGCAGGGGCTCCGCGACCTGCACGGGGGCGACCCCGGCTCAGCCCCGGGCCCGGCAC
>NW_009228434.1:0-26853 GCF_000690835.1 Fulmarus glacialis
TTGGCTGCCTGCCAGGTTAAACCATGACGGCTTTCTAATGTCAAGCTTGATATTATATAAGCAAATGGGTTTTTTATAGCATTAGTACTATGGAGTTTAATTCATAATTTACTGAAGTTGCATAAAACTGCTTACTATCTAAATTACATGTGGACCAAGGCATTTATGTGTGTGTGTGCATGCATCTGAGTGCATATTTCTGAACTCTTAGTAACTGAAATCATAATAATCAGTATTTTAAAAACAAATATGCAGGGCTGAATTCGTAACTCTTCTGGACTGTGCTGTAGTCATATTTTGTTCATACTGAACATAAGTGACCAAAAGGGTATTTCTCCAGTGTTCTAGGTAGGAAGTTTCAGCTAGCAAAGCAGATTCTTGAGCCAAACTATTTTTTTCTTAATTTACATCTGGCTGGCAAGGGGATATAGATCTGTTGACAATGAAATATCAGTGTTACACTGAATGATCTCTCGTTGACCTTCCTGATGCTTTCAGAATGTTTCATGTCAAGGAGAAGGTGAGCATACCAACAGTGTCTTAAAAACCCCAAATCCGTGGACAAAGAAAATAAGTATTAGGTGGACATGATATCTGAGCCTTAAAATCAGACTGTTGATAATTCATTCTGCATTTCTGACTCTTTCTTTTATTAATTCTCAGGAGACATAAGCTTAAAGTCAAGTAACTTCATTAATTATAATAATTTTCATTTTTTTGTAACTGAAATGAAACAAGTTTTAATCAAAACCCTGGAAAGTTTCCCTCTAGTTTTACCACAAATCTTCATCAAGCCCTTCTCTCCCATCTTCTGTTCTTTCTCTTCCAACATCCCTGTCAACAGTAATAGTGAAATGCAGTTGTTAGTTTTTATTAAAGCCATGCAAACATCTCTGTAAATCACTCTCTTTCCAAAGCTTCCTCTTCTTGATAGGATCAGTCAAGTTGAGTTTGCACATAATCCAAGAAATACTGTCCATGAAAGTGGATCCAGGCTAAGCTCAGATGCATTTTACAAGGATTTAAACACTCTGCTGAAACAAAAGTATCCTGCTTCTCAAATTTGATACATAAAGAGGTAAAGACTGCCAGAAGATAATGTAGATTCATTCCATCTACCTTTAATGCTTGACTATGGTGCCTTTTTCTGAGTTAGAAAGGCATGTCCAGAAGGCAATCAGATCTTAAAGGCTCTTGAATTTTCCTCTAGAAATATTTCTTTACCTCCACTGAATACAGAGAGTCCTAAGGCTTCTTTCTTAGACTAAGCTCTTAATTTAACAATGTCAGACTATGAAGTTAACACAGCTTGGTTGTTAGGAATTCATGTTCTCACTTTTACTCTGTGGCAGCAGCCCTGGTGAGACGGTCCCTTATCTTATGAAACTTGATTAAAAAATGCCATAGCTTACTTCTGGTCTGTCTCTACTGTAGTGTCTTTTCTAAATAAATTCACTTAGAAATATGAAAATGACAAAGCATGTTCTGGGACTTGTTTGAAGCTATGAAAATAAGCACAGAAATATAAAAACAGGAATAAAAATCAAGAACACTTTTAAAAACAGTCATTTAACAGTGAAATTAAATACTGATTCTATTTGGGGGGGGTTATGCTTTTTGTACCTTTATGGCTACATAATCCTAGATATTTGGAGAAACTCTTTTTTACTGTGAACGTAAAGGAAATAAAGGAATACAAACAAACTATCTTTTAGGTCTACAACCGATTTTTAAATTACAGCAAACAAAGGTTATGGCAATTACAATGATTTTGCAAAGATAATTATAAAGGAAATACAGAGGAATCCAATATCTAGTTGAAATAGTAGAACTGTAGGTAATTTGAATTTGTATTTTTAAATTCATGATGAGGATGACATTGAGCTGAAGTGTGTCTGAATTTTTTAAAAGCCAAAATGTTTACACCTACAAGTTTTACAGGTCATCTGATATTTCTCACAACTTCCTAACAATGTTTCATTGGCTAATTAATAGTTATTTAAGAAAACAGTATAATTAATTACTGTCATGGTTCCCAACAGCTTTTCCCAAGTTGTTTTTAGCAGTCTTGCATCCATATAGTAGCTGTAACACAATCTAGTTTGTGAACACTACCTAGAAAATACTTGAAATGATGCTAAACCAGAAATTATTATTTTCAAGAAATGGCCCTAATCTTATATGAGCCAAGGACTTTGGTGGCTCTCATCTGATGCTTAGCTCCTCCAGGACACACAAATGCTTACTCTTCTGTATATATCCCTCATTAGACTGGGGACCATCTAGTATATAATCGTAAAGTTTTCATTGCAGGTCAGGTTCTCTCTAAGTGAAGAAGGGGCAATGATATCCTTTGAACCAATCGCTAAATGCTTAAAGAATTCAGCCTACTGATGATTAAAATCCGTATTTCCCCTGGAACAGAATAGTTGACAGCCTTAGTGAGTTCTGGTGAGTTTGTTCTCCTTTGCATTTAAAAAAAAATCTAAGTTAACCGGGCCAGGAAGAAGATCACACAAAGAGGGAAGCTCCACAAAGAATACAGCAGGCTCTGTTGAAGTATTTAATTGTTTAATGTTCTGTGTTCAGTAGAGCAGGAAATAAAATCCCAATCCCAGAGGGATGTCTCAGGTAAGTTGTTTATGTTTACTTTCACTCTATGGTCCACTGTATCACAGCAGATCATCTTCATCCTTATCACGCATGAAAAAGAAAAACAAAAATTTGTAACTAAGGATTTATTATTCAAGTTTGAATGCATTGGTAACAATAAAACAACTCTTAATTTACACATGAAAAACCAGTTTTGGCTGATAAAACAGTGTGAAAAAACAAATTATTAACATCTGTTAGAGTTGCTCTCCAAGGGTTTTTGTCCTTTCAGTTTCCTCTGGTTCTTTCAAAGTGGTATCGTTGTGCTTTTATTTCTCATGCTTTTACCAAATAAAGACTTTTTACAGATTTCAAAATGAACAATTACTCTTAACTGTCTTTATTTTTTCTTAGAAATTTTAAAAAAACTTTCAAGCACTGGCAGAAACCTGATTTCTGTGGTAGTTCTGGAGACATAACTAAGTAATTTTTGTGACTGTGCTTGCTTGGCATTACCATTTTCTTGTCCTTGAAGTGCTTATTTGATGGTTGAGTTTAGGTGTCTGTTCGTATTTGGTAACCTCCCTTGATAATAATTTGAATGCATTTTGCATGAACAGAGCCTCTAAGAATTTGTGAGTGACAATGTTCTCTTAGACTCTTCTGAGGACTTTGGTGCTCTTCAAGAAGCTGGTCTCTCACTGCTGTGCCTAGTAGTATGCAACAGAGTAGATTATATTGTACATTGAGTATTACTAAATGTTCTTAATGTAGCATAAATGATAACTCCAAAATACATTATATATACTCCTTATACAGTCATATGCCTTATATAGTCATATGCCTGCAAGCAGATAGGTCCCAACTTTTCCTAACAGGCAGAAATTTTTATGTAAGATAAGGAGAAAAACTGTGTGAAAACAAAGCCTCAGAGCAGCCTGTCTTTCATGGGAGATATGGGTTCAAATCTCCCTAAAGAAAAACAGATCTGAGCCCAGGACTTTCATATCAGGTGAATTTTTTAAACACTGACCAAATAGGAAAGGTGTTTTGAAAAAAAGTCTGGACCTTTTTCAAAAGATCTGATGCCCCAATTTTGCAATAAGTAAACAATTTTTAAAAGACAGTTATAATTTCATAGAGATTATGAACCCTTGAGTTGAGGAAGGTCCTTGCTTGGGTGCAAGGAGGAAAGCATCTTAGTCCTGGAGAATGGTAGGCGTTAAAATAATCCATGTCTCAGCATATCAAGGGATTAGCATAAACAGCTTTCTGCCAACCTTTGTGAAGACTATTCTGAGATTCTTGACTCTCCCCAGGTTGCTAATTTAGGGCTAATCTGGTGTAAAGTTGTACTTTACTCCTGCAAGTTCATAATGACACACTGGATCTATTTCTGACTGCCCAAATTAGGACAAACAATGAAGAACTAATTAATGTGTTCTAGTTATTTTTAAAGCTTATGGTTCTTGATGGTTATTGGCAAACATATCCTCAAAAATAGTTATTGTAACATTAAAAAACCACCCAACTTTATTTCAAAAAGAATGTCAAGGACAATACAGAGTCTTGATTCTATTTTAAGATGTTACCTTTAAATGGCTTAACTGTATATGCTTATTGTACTGTTTGTCAAGTTGATTTGTTATGAAAATGCTTCTCATAGTCTAATTTATCATTTACTATTTGGTAGGGATTTTTTTGTAATGGTGAGTCTTTGGTTGCCCGTGGGATCTTTCTGCTTAAGGAGGTAGCTTTCTTATACAAATGCCATATAATTCTCTAGAGGATTGTACATGTTGGCAAGGCAGTTGTTTGCACTGCAAATATGTCGTTCTTAGCTAAATTATTGCTTCATTTTGTTTGCAAAATTTATACAAAACACAAAAGCAAAATAGATCACACCAAAACAAACATGAAAGAAAAAGATGGTTTGGGGGGATGTTAATAGGTTTTGTTCTCTCTTAGAAGCTGGTAAGTCTCTGTGTTTCAGAATAGAATTTAACTGCATATTAAAATAAAAAATAAAATATCACTGGAACTGGAGAGCAACTCTCACAGCTGGCATCTCTCTTGGTCTCATCACGTTACACTGGCAAACTCCAGTCCCAATTGCTCCTAGGGACTCATCTATTCTTTTACTGGAGACTGAAATCATATATATATTAAGGCTCAAAGTTTGAAAGAAACTTTGCTTATCATTCTGTGCTATGAAGACTTATGAACTTCCATGATGTGGTAGAATTAGCAAACACCTATTAACATAATACTGAGTTCTGATAATATGAGTCCAACATTCCCTTTTTTACTAAGTATACAGAGTCTTCAGTCCCTGTTTAGATCTGATTTAAAAGCTGAAGAATTACCCAACAAATATCTCTGCTTCTGAAAAATGTGTCATTTGCAGACAAAAAAAGAAAGAAATATAATGTTATATAAATATTTAAGCTTAATTCTAGCTATATGAACGCATTATAATGAAATGGTCAATATACTTCAAATTTAAATGGTTTTGAGAAGATGGTCTTTCACTTCTTTTGAGAAGTGAGTAAAAGTAATTTAATTTTTGATCAGTATGTTCTGAACATGGTTTTATTAGCAATCAGAATTATCTAACTGATCAGCTGCACTGGACATCTCAATGCATTTAGTGAATGTTTGAACACAAGTGTTCCCTTTTTGCCAGTAAATTTCCTTCCTACTTAAGGTTAAGGTAAGAAACAAAATTCCCCTTTCTTGTAAATTGCATTTGCTAATGTCCCTTTGTAGCATGGTGAGCAGTAATACTCAACCATTTCCTTGTTAGCCCCTTTCCTGTTTTGTTCTTGTGCTTAGATGTTTAGTGAATACATGAAGTGAAATCTTTGGCTCCATTAAAGATAATTGAAACTTCTAATTTTGTAAGATATTGTTACAATTTGATGCCGAGAAAGAAAGTAGAGAAAAAGTTGCAGAACAGTTCCATTACACTATCTCAGCAATTACTTATTCCTGTTACAGATAATATTCAGACCAGCGTTCAAGGAAAGGAAAAGCAATAGGAATGCATGTGTCGTGGTTTAACCTGGCAGGCAGCCAAATACCATGCAGCCGCTTGCTCACTCCCCCCCACACCGCAGTGGGACAGAGAGAGAATCGGAAGGGTGAGAGTGAGAAAAACTCTTGGGTTGAGATAAAGACAATTTAATAGAACAGAAAAGGGAAAATAATAATAATGATAGAATATACAAACTGAGTGATGCACAATGCAATTGCTCACCACCCGCGCTGACCGATAACCAGGTAGCGATCGGTACTTCCTGGAACATGCCTACCATTCATATACTGAGCATGATGTCACATGGTATGGAATACCCCGTTGGCCAGCTGGGCTGGCTGTCCTGATTATGTTCCCTCCCATCTTGTGTACCTAGCTCAGTCAGTAGGCATGGGAGCTGTCCTTGGACTAGGAGGGCACTTAGCAACAACTGAAAACATCAGTATGTTATCAACATTCTCCTCACACTAAATCCAAAACACAGCACTAGGAAGAAATTTAACCCTATCCCAGCCGAAATCAGTACAGTATGTTACCAAAAAAACATCCATCACTTGATGGATATATTCATGATAATGTAGAAGGTACAATTTAACCAATATCAACTGACCAATTCTTTATATCCCTTGAATAATAATCATTGTGCATATTCCATTCCATTATTTGTTTCTTACTATTGTCCATTTCTCTGAGGAAAAATTAATTGGGCCCAGACATGTAAAACATTCCTATCTGCAGTCTCTTGAATAAAAATAATCTAGACAATATGAAAAAACTTGAAGATAGTCTAAATCTGAGCAATACCACAAAAGCCTTTTCAAAAGCTATTTGTGTGCAGTATGGACTAGACAAATTCATCATTATCAATATAAGTAGGGTCAAGTTGTAAGAAGGATGATCTTATTTTAATACTAGGCCAAGTTGTTGAATCATTTTCTTCTCAAGAAAAAAAAAAAAAAAAACCACAAACCACAGATAGTTTGTTAAAATGCTTTACACATAACATTAATCTTCTAAGTCATTGGAGTGGCACTTAATAAAGGATCATTTGTTCTGATAGCAATTGGTTTAAATTATATTGCCCAACTACAGAAGTTACAAACATGCTGACATGGGCAACGCATTTGAAAAAAATGGCTCCATCAGTAACATTGATACCTGCAAGAAAACTACATTAGGGTAAAAGAAAACCAAGTTGTAACTTCTTAGCAATTAGCAGATTAATTGCATTCTTGTCATGGTGCTGTTGTTTTAGAACAGCCTTAGAAAGAACAAAGTCTAAAGGAAAGTATTATTTTTAAAAGGTGTCCAAAGGGAAAAAGGAACACCAGGCATGGTATGAAATTCATAAGAAAAGTCAAAAGACAAAGCAAATACACATAAAATGGGCCAAAAACCCCACTCCCAAAGTAAAGGTAGTGATGAGGGTTCCTCTAACCAATTAAAAGAGCAGTCCACTGTGAATAACTTCCCCACTAGTATTAAACATCTATATAACCAGAATGTTCACAAAACCTGGGTAAGATTTATTTACTTTAAAAACTAGTGGAAAATACAGAAGTAGCGAGTGCATAATGTGAGACATTAGCAGTTAAAATGGTGTTCATGGGGAAAAGTAAAATCAACAAAATAATACCCATCACTGCACTGAGACCAGTGCAACCAATACAATCTTCCTAAAGATCAGAAGTAGTGAGTTTACAGAATAGCAGAAAATGATATGTACTTGCTATGTCCCCATGATTCAAAAAATGTTAGCTTTATAAAATGAAATCCAGATATCTTTCCAATTCAGATGGCCCCAGGAACATACTCTTTCAAAAGTCACTACCATGGATATTGATCGTACATGACCAATCATCCAGATGAAGTTTTTCTTTTCATATTTTTCTTTGCTGTTTTCAAAAACAGTATTTTATGCATTTCATTGAAATGGTATTAAAAAAAAAAAAAAAAATCCAAGGTTGGTTTTGTTTATTTTTAGCAAATTAAGCTAGGACAATTATGTATTCTTCATGAATAAGCAAATATAGACATTTGAAAGAAAAATTAACTTTATAATGTCCCTTTACAGACTTTATATTAGTATTTAAAAAATATACCAGATGAATTGTGTAGAAAAAAATTTGGATCCCTTGATCAGAATTATTAACAATTATTAACAGAATAACATTTGATAACTATAATAACCAGCACAGAATGACCACGAATTATCTTTACACTGATTTTTAAGTGCAAATTTTTTTGTTGTGTAAAATAATGAAGATACTGAGATCTGTGGTCTCTTAGACTGAACATGACATTTTACTGTATGTTAATAGCACAGATAACTGGAAGCTGCGAAGATATGCTGAGGGAAATATTATTGTATGCCTGTCCCATTCTTATATACTTCACACACATTTATTTCTGAGCGTGGTCAGAAATAAAATACCAGGCTAAAGTGACCTTTAGTCTTATCCCTTAACACTGTTCTTACGTGCCTATATTAAGTTCATAATATGTTTTACTGCACAATAAAAATATGGAAAAAAATAATTTAGGCTCAAATTTGTAGTTAACTTTGAACTGCTGTGACACATATTTCTATGAATCTTCTTATAAAGAAAACTTTCTGATCATCTTAAAAATTGAGTATGTGTTGTTTCTCTGCTGGTTTTTGTTAGGTTTATGTCTATCAGCTAACTTTGTTTTCATTCCATTGTTTGCATGTGTGCATGTGTATGTGCATCTATTTGTATCTATATCTACCTCCAAAAAAAAACCCAACACCAAACCCCTCCTTACTTCTTAATTCAAAGTATTGAAAATTTTCTGACACCTTTGCAAAATATGTAATTTGATTTTTATGTATTAACTTCATGAATATATCTATTGCTCTAAAAATTTATCAAAACTTACAGATCAACAATATTTTCTGATTTCTTTCATCACTAAGGCTTTGTTCACTTAGTATGCTTTACAAGATGTACTAGTGTGCAATATTTTCATCTAACAAACATCTGCACCAGCTGTATAAAAATGAATAAAACTCTGAAATAAGTATAAATATAAGCATGAATATGCTAATGATTAAGATAAAGATTCATTAATATTTGTAGTAGTTTGTCAGTATCATCAATGTGTATTTAATAACAGTGTTGGAAAAAAATTCTAATGTGAAGATCTAAAATGCTGAATAACATGGAGTAGGGTCATTTACAAAACGTTTATTATCCCTACTTTTTGCTATGCTTTTTTGTGAATCAAAGATTTCACCCAAAATATTTACTCCATTGTTGAATAACTCTGAGCACTGTCATAATATAGTTAAGACAGCTTTGATGAGGACTTGGATGAGAAATCATTCCATACAAAAACCCTATTTATTAAAAATTAAATGTAAATCTTGTGTTTCACCAACAAGGCAAATGACATTTTAAATCTTTTACCCTTTTTACCGCTTTCAAACACTTGTTCTGATGTTAAATTTTGTCACCAGTATTGAAAAGATTAACAAGGCAGAGATGTTTGACATATAGAAGTATCAGCAGCTATTAGTGATAAACACCATTTTCTTTCATCTCCTGATGGATTATATGTTCTTTCATTAAATGTAAAGGAAGGATGACAGGGACTAGCAGTAATCTAGATTTTCTGTTAAAATGGTGCTGACATTTGAGGTGGCTTTTTATATTTTTCTAAAAGAAAAAGTGTCATTGGTAATTGATTCTGTTGGGAAAAGTATGGTAAAAAATGTCTCTACTCCCATAGCTTAGGGGACTCTCAAATTGTGACTCCATCAATTCTCTTCTAGACTTGCCAGAGAGAAGTGTTAACAAGAAAATGCTAAATAATTTAAACCTTTTAAACTGCTATTTAGAAAAAAAGTTGTAAATGTCAGCGTGGACCATACCAATAAACCAGAAATGGAGATTTTGTAATTACAAGATTTTAAAGAACTCACAACAAGCAAGTATCTTAGTGTTATGAACCTAATGTGGAATTGCAACTCTCTATTGGGTTTAACACTTATAATTGTGAATCTATAAAATTTGCAACCTTATTATTATCTTATTTACTACTATTTCTGTCCCAGATTATCCTTTTTTGTCCTGGGAAGAAGTCAGAAGTGTAATGTTAGGGAAAGGGACCTGGCTTAACTATATTTCTTTCTAGATGAAGCAGCTCAGCCAACTTCATTAAGATAAAGCTTGCACATTCTGAATTGCAAAATTGAGCATAACTAAAAAAATCTAATTCTTTATGCAGCTTTGGCAGTTATTCCACACTCTGGTACAAAGTAGGCCATCTACAATTTTTTTTAGTGTAATGTTGTACGCTAGTATAATTTACCTCTCCATTTACTCTAATTGAGGGCAGTTTAATTTGAATTAAATTTAGTCTTATGACTGAAGCACCATGATAGCAGAAAAATCAAGGTGAACACAGTCCTCTTTTTTGTTTACCTGACTAAAATGCATTCCTATGCACTTCCAACTAAAGAACAGAAATACTATATACAGCATCTACCAAAGGCAATACTAATAAAGCAGAAGCCATTTGAACAGATTCCCATTAAAGAAAGGAGACCTAAAGGAATATTTTATCACAAAAATATTTATCACTTTATCACTCCCACAAAGTGTCACTGCTGCTCAAATGGTTAATGATGGAGATGATTATAAAGATGGAGATGATTATAAAGAACAAATAATAATGATTGGACCATATATTAGCAGATAGAAATAAAGAAATGAGACTGCGGCTTATGCAAATCCATCTGCATTTAAGTATACCATCAACTTCTGTATCACTAAATGCCTACATCAATCAGACAAATGTTATTCTACTTGACAATCTTCTACCTCTACAGTCACTTCTTTCATTTTGCCCTCTCTTGCTGCTATCAGATAGCATACCACATCTACCTTTTTTTTCCCTTGTTGTTCTATAAGAAAAATTAAGAATAAATTCGCCACTGCAGACTCCCTGCGAGGAAGCTTCAAGTTCCCTCTGATTCAGGATGAGGAAGTCACACATTAGAGTACTAAGCTAAGCTCTGGAAGCAAAGTTTTGTGACTCTATGCCAAGGAAAGCAGTAGGATGGCTGAGAATTCCACCTGGCTTTAAAGGTCTTTCACTGACTTGTTCAAGTAGCTTTATGTCTTTACCCCTTCTGGCTGATTTCTTTTTTCCTTAATCTTTAGTATCATTTCATCTATATGCTTTGCATGTCTGCCTTTTTCTGTCCTCTTTATCAATATTTTTATCTTCTTTCTCAGCATTTATTCCTGCTTGATCCTTCACTGATGTTGTTACAAGCTCCCTCTGCTTTTTCCTTGCACCATTTTTCCAGTTTCCTTTTTGCCATGTGATATCCTTTTTCACTACCTTTTCTGATGTTTCTACTTATAGGCTCTTTGTTTCAGCTCTCTCTCTCCCTTTGCAATCTTCCATTACACCAGGTACCATGAAGCAGTGACCTTGAGTGTTTCTTATGCATCCTAATGAAGAATAAACACTATGTAGAGTGAGCATTTATTCATGGCTTTTTTTCTGTCCTTATTACCAGCAGAGTCCAGCTTGTGATAGTCTTTTATTTTTCTCCTCTTTCTACATTTAAAATAAAGTTCTAAAATGCTAGCTTTTAAAAATTAATTTCCAAAAGTATCTTCACCAGGAGAAAGTTCCTTAGCATCACGCAGAAGTGATTTGTCAGATATCCTTTAGCAAAATAGTTTTACTGCAGATATATGCTTACTGCAGGTCTCCTCATGGTACAGTGGAGGGACTGAGCTTGTGAGACCCTCACTACAAGAGGCCATAGTTGAAGGTCACGCTACCAGGAAAATTATTTCTTTTGCAAGGAAACTTTGAAATATTTTGTGAACTAAAGAGCTAGTTCACAAGGGAATTTTTTTCATATTCACTTTATAAGTGCAGTTAACTACTTCACAAACTGGAGGGATAAGATTGGGTATACGCACCAATAAAATTGTTCATGGAGACCAAATCTGTTTCCGCTTTTCTATTGGCTTTAGGCAGATTAAATGCAATCTTCAGGAGGGATTGATATGAGGATGAGGCTTGTAAGATAACTTGTTGCCCTGTAACATGGTAGGGAGTACACAACACAATAAACTATGCTAATTGGGAAGAAAAGAATCCTAGACTTCTTAATTCCCCTTAGCCATGCCTGACTTCAGTCCTCTACGTCCCCTATTGTGTTAAAACATCAAAGTTGTACTCACAAAGGCTATTTGTCAATGCTTCTTCTCTTCTCTCAAGTAGTGTGCCAAATAAGCACTTCTTTATCAGATCACTGGAAGGTGACTACAATGTGTAAAATTTTTTATTTATTTATGTTTAACATGGTGATTTCTTTTTTATGACATCATGCCTGCAGATTGTCTGATAAGCTATTGTGGTCAGCATAATGCAAGAATCGGCTTCAGCACGGCCTATTCTAGATTTTTTCAATGAGTTTTAAAATCTAACAAAATTAGATAGGGTTTGTTTGTTTGTTTGTTTGTTTGTTTTAAATGAAAACACTAATTCTTAGGTGTTCAGCAGTAGGCATTGTCAGTCTAGGACTGCCAGAACTAGTTAGTCTTTCATTCTTGAAAACAGAAGATTTCCACAAAAAGAAAGATGAAGGAGGAGCATATCAGCTCTTTGCCAGAAAGGTCTATGCAAAGTAGCTCTTTCAGGACTTCTTTACAGTTGTCTCTTTAGTATGGGACTCCAGGATGCCAACAGACCTCCAGTTTACTCTTTTCAATTTGCTAATCATGATAGATACTACTAACAGCAGCCTGGACACTTACAAGCTTTACCCGGTGGAAGGACTAATATCAGGATGTAACACTTAAGCAGTATTTTAAAGTGAAATATTTAAAAAAAGAAAAAAAAGCCTGGCATTTACAACAACTGGTTTAAAATCACAGATAACTGTCCTACCTTACCCGTGCTCATAAAAGCACATCTCATCATAACATGTGCCTCCTCTACTGGGAAACAAGTTATAGACGTTGTTTCCAGCTCAGGCTCTTGGTTAGCTGTCAGTCTGCTGCTGCTAACTTCTTCTTACCTTTGTCCTCCTTGAATGAGCTTTCTCTCCATCTGTAACCATGATTTACACTGATGATGCAGAGATTAAAAATGTCTAGTAGTCCGGTGTCACCGAAGTGACAGTTGTATTTGTCCTGTGCCTGACAATTACATGTCTTTTAAAAATACTAATATTATTTTTGGTAGCAGTTGCTACTGTTTCGGAATATTCTTGAAACAACATAGTGAAAATGAGCCATTAGGAGGATTTAAAGAAATATATGACTGTGGCTTTATGGATCCATTTGGAAACAGGCTACCAGGGAGCTAATGAGATCATTTATACTGAGACTGTAAAAAATGCAGCATAAGGAAAGTGCAGACCCAATGCACAGCCTGTTATAACTTGGAAATCATAGGAATTATACAGAAGTTTTCAGATTTCTATTGTAAACAGCTGGTAAATAAGCCAAATATTAGTGTTACCTTAAAACATGGATTTGTGAATCTTTGTAAATTCTCTACAATCAATATTAATCCTTCACCTCTTGCTGTTGTATGCATTCTAAGCTTTTATTTGTCTTCCCATCTTTCTACTCTGTCCTGTTTGTCAGGCTCTACTTTCATTCCCCCCCCTCTCTCTGTTATTCCTCTGGCTTCTTTTTGTCTCTTTTGTCTCTTGGTTTTATTTTTCTCTCCCTGGGGATGCTCTCAGATCACTTTAGAAATGTAGGTTGCATTTCTGATGTCATTCTTAGAGAAAGAAAAAGAAATTACAACCTTAGAACTCAAGGCTATATATGGAAATCCTCTTACATGCCTTTGTAGCAATGCTTTTTCATGATCCTGAGGTGCTTGAATATGTATTTGTGGGTACGGAAAAATGCAAACTTTAGGAAGTTATATCTTTCCAGTTCTGACAATTAGACACAGTTGCTTGTCTGATTAGAGTTGGTTTGTGCTAGCCATCCAGTGGGAACAGATTTCAGAAATGCCACTTAAAAATAAATGAATACACTGAGTTTGGGATTTAAGATACATTTATTCCTTCAGCTCTTCCTTGTTTAGGTAGTGCTGTGTGCCATGAATCCCATAATGAGATGCTTCGATCCCTGCAGTTACTATAGGGAATGTAGGTGCCTGTCTCAGTTTCATAGATTCTGTTGCAGAGCCTAAAGGAATGAAATTTAGGGCAGTCAGGTTTCTTCTATGTCAGACATCTTTCTGAATAGCAATAGCTAGTCTTCAGAGACTGAGTTGTATAGGTGATTTTGTCAGATCAGGGTCAAATCTTACTGTAAACGATACGAGATATTTTGTTTTACTGTATTTCTGTAACATATGTTCCATACATAGAAACAGCAGTCCCATATATGTTAACACAACTCTTTTCAAAACCAAAGATCTCACATTAGACTGTTATTCTTTTTTAATTGTCATAATTATGCATTACTCATATGGTTGTTACTTGGCTTATTAAAGTTTACAAAACATACTGAGAATTATCCTCTGAACTACAAAATGCAAAACATTTTTTCCCATTCTCTTTTTTAATTACTGAGCCCAGTCATATAAGAACAGGATCTTTGTTTCTAACAATTCACCTGCTAGACAGAAGATGTTATTTTGTTGAAGAAAGTGATCAGTTTAGTCCGGCATGATTTGCCTTTGGTAAACTTGTGTTGGCTTTTTCCAGTCACCTTCTTCATTTGGTTTGTATGGTGTCTCAAGAGTTTAAAATGGGAAAGCTTTACATCTCAGGCATGTAAGTAACTAGGCAGAGGGTTTTTTTTTTAATGCTGTTCAGTTTAAACACTTATAATTTTGCTTAAAATGTATCGTATTCATCTCCATGCTATTTTAAATTGTGTCTTTTGTATCTAATCATCTTGTCTATATAGTCTGTTCAGCTGGGTCTAGTCAGTGGGGTAGCTCTCTTTGTAATCAACTCTTGTCCCTGTAAATCTATAAGCTGCATTTCCCATTTCCCATTTCACCATCAGTAGTAAATTTGGATGCGCAGGCAGAGCTCTAGTTTGTTCTAGTACACTATCTGGTTTGGACAATCACACTACAGAATACTTTACCTACTCCCATCAACCTCAGCTATATGCACCACAAAATACACGAGTTGTAGCAACGACAAAGTCAACAGGCTTTTCAAAAACCTGTTCCAATTTACCATAGGCATTTTTATTACTTGTTTCTATTACTGGAGAACCTGGTAATCCTAAGTGCATTTACACATGCAAAATGCCACGTGATAAAGTAATGTTTTGTTTAATTTGTTCTCTCAAAGATGCAGTGGTAGGAAGAGATCTGGAGGAGCTGTGAAGTTGTCCTTTTTTCAGGAGGCCTTCACAAGAGTGCAGAATCATTCCTCAGCAAGCTAAACTAAAAGAAAAATGGAGAGGAATCCACAAGAATCTGCTCGTATGGCTTTTTTCACACTGACTTTATTATAATAAACAATATCGGTTGTGAAATTAATATTATAGAAAGTTACACACAATGTATTTTAAAATGCTCTGTAGTAAATGATAATTTTATCTAATGAATCTGAATAAAATTATTTAACTGGCTGGGAAGAAAAAGACTAAATGTCATTAATCTTTTGTCAGTGATGTTTTTAGCTAATCCAAATTATGTTGCTTTTGGTGCAACAGCTTGCTTCATCCTAGTTTGAGTGAATGACTATAATAGTACATTGATTTACAAATTAGTCACCTAAACTCGCTAATTTTCTTGTTCAGTTCTGATACTAGGGGAGAAGTTCCACATGCTAATCAAGTATTTCTCTGAAATACTAGAGAAGGTGTAGGCAGTTATTATAAACAAGATTGTTGTATGAAACATTAGAGAATTCCACATTGTATTCAAAAACTGCTGAAACCAAAATTATTGAGATAATTGGATTTATTAGCTGTAGGGTCTCATTTTCTGGGGCCTTGTCTTTTTTCTTGATATTGTTTCCATATCAAAAAAAGATTTGAGCAAAACAGCAAGAAACAGAATGGGTATTGTTTCATGCACTTACTTAAGTAGTTTCCAAGAGAAAGGTGAGCAGAAAATTAGTTATGGCTGTATATGCAGTAGCTGGATTTCTACAGCAGTCTTAATCTATAGATTAAACAAGATTGATTGAGGAAGTTAAGCTTGTCACACTACCACTTTTCCTCAAGCAAAGATATTTCTGGGTTTTTACAGAATATACCAAAACAAGAGATGTTTTCAGAGATGTTTTCAAACTAAAGAATTTAATTCATATACCCTGTGTAGCTGTTTTGGATTGCCTGGTAAATCTAATTTTCTATGTGGCTGATATTAACATTAGATAGAAAATCTACACACTGGAGGAAGCAAATCAGAAAAAGTAACTGGAGTGGATAGATTGATAAGGTTCAGCACTAAGATGTAAATGGGGGAAAAAAAAAGGAAATAAACTATAATTCTTTATATATATAAGGAACTTAGAGATATTTTAACTTTTTTCCTTAATATAATTTTAAAACAACCTCTGTTAGTAACTGGGGAACTGGAAGTAGAGGACAGGAAGGGAGGAGGTGGGTTTATTGAAAGCTAATATGAACAAGTTTGAAAACCAGTGCACTAAAAATTAATTAATCCTTCCATCAGAGAGAAAAAAATATCTACCTATATTTGGCTGGACAAATAAACGCCTAAAGTGTTGATTTGTTCTATTTCTCAATCAACTGTTAAATTCATGTTTTAACACAAATAAGTTGAACATTTGTTTTAGTATATATCAGAAGCCGTTCTAATAAACTAGCAAACAAGTAAACTTTTTTTTTTTTTTAAAATTACAAGACTGTTTTCAGGAAAGAGACACTCAAAGTTTGACTTCATTTTGCTTGATAGTACTGTAGTTGAAGAACCGATCTCATTAAATGTTTTTTAATGGTCATTAAACTTTCTATTGCATCAGTCAATGTAGGACTAAAACCTGAGACGACTTTCACTGATTTTGTGGATTTCGTATGTTTCTCTAGTTCCTTAAAGAACAAACCAAAAACCAGCTTTCCACATAATGCCTTGATGCAAACTCTGTCTCACAAGCTCAGAGATTTAAGATTTCTATTGGGAGGGGAGGAAGGTAATTCATGAACCTTTTAAATCAGTATTTCACTTCAATGTTGTTGAGAGTTTTATGTGTAGATTATGACGTTTTGGATATCATATGGTTATAAAGATGAAGAGCTAAATATGTTTGTATTCAAGGTTCCAGACTAGATAAAGAAAAAAAAAAAAAAGAATTAGCTCAGCTGACATCAGCTACTGTTCAGGCTGAGGAAGAGAATATTTTTTTAGAGGCAGCTATAGGGTTTAGAAATCTACATTAGCATTTAACTTCTTGTGGTAATCTGATCCCTAGTTGTCACAAAAACTTCAGTATGGCTTTATGAGTTTATGCTCCTTTCTCCTACCTTTCTGATCTAACTCGATAAATAAAAAAAAAGTTAAATTTTTGTTAAATTATTTTTTCTAAACAAGTCAACTTTAGCAGTTTTTTTAAAAAAAATAATACCATGTTTGTCATCCTGATTCGAAGCATTTTGAAATGTCTGTTTGTATGTGTAAGATTTTTTTATTAAGGGATTAGAGTTTTGCTATTCCTGCTACACCTCTTGTGCAAAGCCGGTGGAAGCCACTTCTTTTTAGCATATTTTCTTCATTTCACTATACTTGACTGCAAAAAAAAAGAAAATAAAAAGTCCATGCAATTTACCTTCTTGTGTTTGCCTTGTTTAGTGAGAAACAGGTAAGTACTACTAAGCAGTTATTTTACAGCAATAAGACTATATAAAATATACATCTTTTTGTTAATTAAAAGTTTTAGATGATATCTGTCATAGTGTCTTTCTTTCTTTGACAATATAACTCTCTTTTTTTCATTGATGTAAAATGTTTCTTGAAACTAACAAACATCTTCTCTTCAAATGTTTCTTTTCCAAAGAAGCCTTGAGTTGTCTTCACAAAAGAGTTGCTACATATTTTGGATTTCCACTTGCTTGTCAATCCCAACAATGTCGACAAATATAAGATGTTACCTACTACCCAGTCCCTATGATGGAAAATAAAATAGGTGCTAGCATTTCTATAAAACAGTTACTTCACAGCAGTTTCAACTTAGGGTAAGTAATGAATGCAATATAAAGAAACTTCACTGATAGCATAGTTATAATCCAGTCACAAAAGTGCTATAAAACATAGTGAAAAACTGTCTTAATTGAATGCTCTAAGTTCTGACTTTAGAGGGCCTGTGAGACCAACTGTTCCTGGTGGCCACCTGGCTGGAAAATCCCATTTCATGTAGGGATTGTTTTGACAGCAGCCAAGCATGAAGATGAAAAAGTAGCGGCTGCTGATTTCGTTTCCCCTGGCATCATCCAGGGAAGGATCCAAGGCTCCCTGAGCATGTTCGGTAAGTTATGACACCTTAATAGGCTTTAAGTTGTGAAGTCTGGAAGGAAGTTATCAATGATCAAACTGCAGTCTTACTCCAAATTTATCAGGGCTTGTTATTTTAATGTGTCTAATAAAATGTTTTAGAGGAACATGTAAATTCCAGCCAGCTTTTTAGTGAAGAGATCAGCCTGTGCAGCATTTGAACTTAAGATGAGAAAGAGATTTAGTTCAATTTACTCTGTTGAAATTCAATGTATAATGCTCCAGAATAGCAAGTGAAAAAATGAACTGCTTTCTTTTCAAGTGCATAAACTTTTGAATGGTTTGAAAATGTTGTACTGTGCTTTCTGCAACTTACCTAAATGGGCTTGGAGTGAAGGTGTTTAAGCAGTATACTTCAATGGAAAATAAACTTAAATAATAATTTTGGATTATTACGTAGAACACATACTTCAGCATTGTGAAGGAGACCAGCTCTGCTTTTTCTTCTGCCAGTGGTTTCTTATATCATCTGCTATTTTTTATCAGCATACCTTCTTTATAGCAAGCTATAAAATGATGATATAGAACTCACTTTTATTATCTGATGCTTTATTTTTTATTATGATATATAAGGAAGTTATGCATTGATATTATTTTTACATATTTTAGGTTTCTAGCCACTTACTTAAAAAATTCAAAAGGCTATGATCTTGGAAAAGCCTATAAAAGTGGGTGACACGTAGGTATGGGGTCAACCTAGCAAGGAAAAGGTCATTCAGCTAAGAACAAAAAGAAGTTTAGAACAACTTAAAAAACATTAATTTCTTCACTTCTATGAGTAATTTCATGCTATGAGGTTGTACTGGGTGCAGGTGTCCAGGCATGGGCAGCAGCAGGGGCTGCAGGGCGGCCTCTATGAGGAGAGGCCGGGGCTGCCCCATGCCGGACACGGCCGGTTCCAGCCAGCTCCAACTGACCTCCCACAGGACACGGCTGAGCCCCCCAGACAAGGTGGGGGCACCTTGGGGAAACCATATTTAAGAAAGGGCAAAATGCTGCTTGGCAGAGCAGAGTGAGGAAAAAAAGAGTGAGAAACAACTCTGCAAACACTTCAGTCAGAGAAGAAAGAAGAGGAGGAGGTGCTCCAAGCCAGAGCAGAGATTTCCCTTCCACTCCTGGAGGAGACCATGTGGAACAGGGAAAAGTGTGAGGAGGAAGGAGTAGCAGAGACGAACTGTTATGGACTGACTGCAGACCCTGTTTGAGGAGGTGGTAGAGGAGTCTGGAGTGAAGGAGTGAATTTAAGCCTTTTCCTCCCCTAAAACAGGGAGGAAAGATTCTGTTTTAATGGGATTTTTTTGTTTATTTCCCTCTACCCCAACTAGTAATTACATTTTTATTTTAATTAGCAGTAAATTTTCCCCAAGTCGAGTTGTGTTGCCCACAACAGCAATTGGTAAGTGATCTCCCTGTCTTTATCTCAACACACAAGCTCTCTTGTTCCTATTCTATTTCCTCCCCATCCCGTCGCGCTGAAGGAGTGGAGAGAACCAGTGGCTGGGTAGGAATTTGGTTGTTAGTCAAGGCTAACCCACGACAGAAGGCCAAAGGACATGTTCCTAAACCTGCAACATAACAAACAGCATTATTAGTTTGACAGTAGGTCTAAAATCTTCAAATGATGACTCATAGTAATACAACAGGGTAATATGTCTTGTGTGTATGTGTGTGTGTGTGTGTGCAAGAAAAGGCAAAAGGTTATATTAATTTCTAATGCTTCCTCAGGCAATGCTGGTAGTACTTAATCATTGACCAGACACAGAGAGGATGAAAATTTGGCTTGATCCAGACCAAGTCATCCATGCTTAGGAACATAAATTTTATTGTCAATGTAAATATGTTAGCAGAATATCTGGATATTTGTTACAATTCTATCACGCTACCTATGTACTGCTTACATTCCTAATTATATTCTTTTAATGTTAATAAAATATATTAAAAAATCTATTAATCAATTATTTTAATATGCAAAAGGTGAACATTAAAAATGGAAATAAACCATGCAGTTGCTTATCATCGCTCCCTGGAATTTTAGATCTACTACAAAAAGACAGTGTGTGTGTGACAAGACTGACCTAAGCTTAATAATGGTATCACTGCATGGCAACACAGTTTTAACCAAATTCTTGGCTGCCAATAGGATTCAGTTATGACCAATGTAAAGCCAGTATCTCATTCAGTCATTGTGGCTTAGGCTCTTACAGACCCTGTTTCTTAACAAAATCAGTCTTTCATGTATGTGCAAGCCCTTTTAGTCTCCTGTTAAAGGTTAGATTCAGCTGCCTTAGAGTAAGCATCCACAGGTTTAGATGCACTAGGATACCAAAACTGTCTTTTGGTCAGTACTTCCTGAAGGGCCAAGGGTTTCATGGGCCCTGTGGCATATCCATTAGTCCATGTATGCACATCTAAGGTATCCAGGCTAGAGTATGACAGAGAGGTTATTTCTCAATGTGCTATAATAAAACCCAACAGAGTAAGCACACATTTCTTAACCATGATTTATTTTCTGACTTGTTAAAAAATAGACCTTACAAGTTAAAAAAAAAAATTCTAAGAGTTCTAAATCCTTCCATAATCATATAGAAAAAATTAATAGCACATCCCGTTCAGCACTAACAAGTTATACATATGTACTGTAATTAGTGCAAAGATAAGCCGCAGATTTTTGGTAGTATTGGATCTCAGAAAACAGGGCACAATTTGGGCTCTCAAAGTACATTTAAGATAAAGCTGGGTATGGACATATTTTTATAGATGACAGTAGGAAAATAAATTGTTTGGGAGCTTCACACAAAAATTCCAGTTCTTGGTAAATTAAAAGTCCTTGGCATGCAAGCTGTCATTTCTTTTAGTCAAGGTTGTTAATACTTTTTTATTGAATTATTCCACTTGCTAGTTTAAATGAGCATTTGCTGCTTCTAGTCTGCTAAATAAAATGACAAATAAAAGCTTAAAACAAATGTCTATAAAAACACTTGAAACTATTCCCAATCTTTAAGCTCCCAGCCCTAGGCTTTCAAATTTGATAGATTCAAATGGAACCAAATTACTATTGAAAAACCATGGCTTACAACCTAGAAAAAATATATAAGAGTAATAATCTCAATTCTCCAGTATAGTGTTATGGTTTTGGGAATGCTCTTCCACAAACAAACAAACAAAACTGTTTTTGCAGATAAAAATATCTAAATTCCATCTCTCCATGCTGAAATTGTCGCTACAATAATACCAGATCTGTACTTTCTAAACAAGCCAGCAATTCACTGACCTTAAAGTTCAAATGGAAATTCTGAAGTGTTTGGTAAAACACATTATTTGTAGCATCCAACCCTCCTTGCAGTGATCCATTGCAAAGTCTCTTCAGTTCTATGCAGTATATGTGAAAAGACAAAAACTATTGTGCTCTAACTTATTTCATGTGGAATTGCACACTGCATAGTGTGTGTAACCTGGATAGTATGTGTAAAGAATGATATTGAAAATGAAATTACAAACATACTAGAAATTAAAGGATTTTAGACAAGAAATAGAGCTGTGTTTCTCCAGCATAGGCAAAAAAATACTTTTAGCATACACCAAAAAAGAGCAAATAGAAGTAAACCAATGTTGCAGTTCAATTGGTCACCAGCAGGCTTTATTAAACAGAGAAATGGTGGATGTATTTCACATGACACTAACTAGATTGTGCTCTGACCTGAAATATACAGTACTTGAAATTTTATGGCTCTGTCCCAAACTATTAGTAATGGCAGCCTGTATGCAACAAACTCACCATGTAGCAAATGATAGATAAGCTAAAATCTGGGCACCTGTCCATAACTAAATTGTAAATACAATCCTCCGTCTGCCTTCGGGAAAGTAGCGTCTGTCTTACACTTTTTAGCATACAATTAAGAGATGGCGTTTAATTAATATCTCCAATGGTCTACTGCATTCCATCTTTTTGTTGATAAATTGATACTATAATTGCAGAATTTATAATGTAGTCTGAGTAAATATTAAATATGTTTACTGTGAATAGTTTACTTTTGAATGTTTGAAAATGCGGACAATGCACACTGATCTGAAAATTATAGAATCATAGAATCATAGAATCATTAAGGTTGGAAAAGACCTCTAAGATCATCGAGTCCAACTGTTAACCCAACACCACCATGCACACTAAACCATGTCCCTAAGCGCCTCATCTACACGTCTTTTAAATACTTCCAGGGATGGCGACTCCACCACTTCCCTGGGCAGCCTGTTCCAAGGCCTGACCACTCTTTCAGTAAAGAAGTTTTTCCTAATGTCCAGTTGAAACCTCCCCTGGCACAACTTGAGGCCATTTCCTCTTGTAACATCTCTAGTTACTTGGGAGAAGAGACCAACCCCCATCTCGCTACAACCTCCTTTCAGGTAGTTGTAGAGCGCGATGAGGTCTCCCCTCAGCCTCCTCTTCTCCAGGCTAAACAGTCCCAGTTCCCTCAGCCGCTCCTCATAAGACTTGTGCTCCAGGCCCAAAATTATGTTCTTTTACTTCAGAAGTATACTTTGAAGTTTTCCTTTTCGTGAGATTTCTCATAATATTTACTTTAATAGTTGAACGAATAACAGGTAAATCGAAGTTCGTATCCTTAACTTTTCTTCAATTGAGTTTCATTCTGAAGTTTGCTTCGTGAGGGCTTGGTGCTTGTTTTTTGTGGTTTTTCTTCTCCTGAGAGAAAAGAATCTGTCTCTGAATTTGCAAATAGCAATCTTTGTCTTAAACTTGAATGTAGTTGGGTTTTTTTTCTCACTATATAAAATTTGGCTTTTATATTCTTTTCCTTCTTTTTGGCTTCCTCTGCTGATTGCATAAATTTAACACTGGAGGCGTGGGGGGGGAACAAAAAAAAAAAAAAAAAAAGAAAGGAAAGTTCTGTTCCAGTTTAGATTTAAATTTTGTTTCATGATTGCAATATAGTGAAGTTATGTAGAATTTAACAGATTCCACATTTGCTCTTATACCTTTTTCCAATTTCATAATATTGTGCAAAAGACATTGCTAAAGTAGTATTAGCATTTTCTTTATTGATTAGAATTTGTCCTGACCAAGTTTTTCATCTGCATACAACATATGCCAGCAGCCTGATAACTTTGAAATTCAGACAATTGTTTCATCTTTATCTATTTGCAGAGCCTAAATTTAATTTACAGTAAAGCCAAAAAATCCTCTTCCTTTCCTGAAAAAAAAGTAGATGCAGGTAGGATTCAGACAAGATTCACCAAATCTATACTTGTTTGAGTGGGACTTTTTATTTCAGTAACAGTTCTGGCATGAAAATTAATTCCAGTGTAACAAAGATTTTCAACAACAACCCTTGCTGAATGTAAAACCACATTCTTCACTTCTAATGAAATTCTGCATTATTTTATCCCAGTGATAGGTGTAACATTTAAATGGGATGATGTGTATGAATGACATACTGTTCAAAGTGCAAGCACCGTAATGTAACTCTTGAGAATAAGGAAGGAATGATAAGAATCAGTAGCAACAGAGCTAAACCAAAGCTTATACTCTTGACAATCACAGCTGAAACCATTCTATGAATATTCCAAGTTAAAGTTTCTACGGATATGCAGTAAGAATGTATTAATTTTTAAGATCTCTAGAATACCATTGACAGGAAAAAAAGAAGTCCCTTGTATTCAGTGAGGTGAGAAATCTTGATATTATGAGTTCCTGCAGAGCTGTGGAACAACCAAGGACCCTTACATCAATCAAGAAGGCATTTTCAGCTAGAGCGCGCTGCATTTTAAAGCAGTGAAGATGAGGCAAGCTTCATCTGTTGAAGAAATGGAACTAATTATTCCACTTGACTGCAAAAGAAATTACACATTAAAGACAAAGATAATTCTACAGCTGCAGTACACAGGCTTGGTATAACAGCAAGGCAGATAAATATATTTGGCTCATGTGAAGGAAAGAAACAGCTGAAGGGAATAGTGTGGGGTCTGAATAATTGCTGCAGAAACAAGAAAAAATCCTACATTAGAGAAGGTGATACAATTGTAAACTGGAATCACTTAGCCATACTCCTTTTCCAGGTGTTTTACAAATTCAGATACTGGACTGTGCAGAAATATTTTTATTTGCATAGGCTGAATTTTATGGGAAAGACATTTGCATTTATTTTAAAGCAGCCAGCACCTTTACTGTGATTGTCAGCTACCTGCTTTCTTGGTAGCGTATAATTTCAGGGGGATGGTTAAACAAATGACTGATCAGACAAAGCCAGACAAAGCAAGAATTTTGAAGAAACATATTACAGTATTATGAGCCTAAGTGAGCGCTGCAAGCAAAATAAAATGACCTACCAGCTGTGCAGAATTATCCGATATCTGTTTTCTGTGTGTTCACCAGAGAAAACTGTTCTCCTTCAGAGCTTTGTGTGAAATGTTATGTCCAAATCTACATAAAACTGTCCTGTGTTTAACAGAATGTCAGATGTGATGATTGCAGTAGTTCATTTGGCTTTATTATTAATGAACTTATGTTAAAGGCAGTTTTGGATGCTAAATGATTATTACTAGAATGACTGAATGCTTATCCATTCAGAAAAGAACCAAAAAAACCAAATATCCATTTAATCTAAAATAAAGCTAATACAAGCTTCTTTTACTTTCAGTTAATGCAGGTATGTGCATAGCTATCACTGAACTGTCTTTGTCCTTAGTGTGATAAAGGTCTCTTCCCATTTCTTCCTTAATGACCTCATCCTATCAAAGGACAATGGGTTCCCTATTATGCAGTGATATACATAATGTATTTTAATACTTTATTATTAATATAATCTTAATACAGTAATCTATAACATAGTAATATAATAAAACATTGTACAGGCTCTGCCATACCTAGGTTCTTAGAAATGGGAAAAAAAAAAAAAAAATTAAAGTAAATTTCTTAGAGGAAATCATATGGGAAATTCTCTCACTCCCTCATAGCCAGCATACTCCATATCCAAAATGCCTGTTTGCATTTGTCCCTGGGCAGACTCCTGAATCATGCACAGGGCATGCCTTAGAGGGTGCTAGGTGGCCTAGCCCAGGGCCAGGACCACTCTAACAACTAATCAGAGCAGACATGGAGCTCCAGCCCACAGGAGCAATCCAGAGCCTGGCAATGCTTTATTTGCTAGCACAATCGTAGTCTGAACATCCTGCTCTACCTGTGGTTCTTCCTGAAACATATTACAGTAAGTGATGCTAGTTTTTGGCCTAGGGCCCAATAATTAAAATGTCATTTTGTTTTGTTAAAGCCTTTCTGTAGTGTAATTGCATTGAATAAAGGAATTCTGATGCTATAATTTCCATACTTTTTTTTTTTTTTTAAATTATTTTGATTTTGTGTTTAACCAGATTTTTTGATGAAGGATAGAAAAGTTTATTAATGATTGAAATTCAATCCCAATAAACTCCAACCAGTGACTGTACCTCACCATGTCAAACATGTAAGTATTTTTCTGTGCTTAAGAAAGATGGATTTAACAATCAAGACAGGCACCAGTTTGTATTCCAGCTATTTCAAGGAATTGAAAATGGGAGACAAGGTACTACATAAATCTATTTTTCTTTTTTTTTTTTCAGTTATTATATATTAAAAAAAAAGTTTGTTTTTCTTCAAGAGACCATTGTTTTCCACTGACCCCTCCCAAGTGACCTTTTTCATGTGACTAATCTGTTAATGACCACAGTATATTCTGTTCCATAAATTTTTCTCAGCAATTGCAATCTTATCCTCTTTAAAAATTACTTCTTTAATGAGGTTATACCATTCACAAGTCTGTGGTAAAACCTTAATTGCTTTCTCCTAAGTTTCACATTGTGGAGTGCAATGGCAATCACAGCTCACATCAAATCGAAAACCCAAGAGATCTCTCTTATTACACTGATATGTACAACATTTAGATCGGTACTTCACTCCACTACGCTTTTTCAATCCACAACTGTCTCATGGGTAAATCAAGAATAGTGCTGAAAAAAGGTAATCTCTTCTTGTTTGCTAATACTCTTTTTATAATGCCAGTGTTTTGGAGTCAATTTCAGGTAATATAAATTTCACCCACAAAAAAGAAAGATAGTGAAGTTTTTATATGTAAGAATTAAAACCAAAAATTCCTTATTCATTAAGCATATTTGCATTCAGTTTTTGCTTGCTTCTATTGTAACTTACTTGATTAATTCCTTTTAGTTTTTGCAAACACATATTAAAAATGTAAGCCCTTCTCTATTTAACAGCTCTGTAGCTTCTAGCTTGAAGATTCACTCAGATGCAATACAACTAATGCTACTTACTTCTCCATACAGAAGAAACTCGTTACCTCTTTATCTCTTTCAGAAAGCAGGCAAGTAATACTCGTAGTCTTACTTTGAGTATCTTCCTCACTTCGGTGTGTTAATTCCTCCCCACACCCAGTTTTAGTCTTTCTATTGCATTTCACACTTTTGTTTATCTTTAATGCAGGTGGTTGTTTTTTTTTCTCAAATCACTTTGAAAAAAAATCCTCAATTTCTCTTTCGTTTTTGCCACAGTAGCAACAAAAAACTGCAAATCTTAGTGCCATTTATATAATCCAAAAGGTAGTTTATAGATAAGTATCCTGTGTGTAGGCATATTTCTTAGAATATCTTCTCTTCAGTCTGCATGTAATTGAATGTCTCAATATCTCCATCTTTTATCATAGAATCATAGAATCATA
>NW_009228435.1:0-9491 GCF_000690835.1 Fulmarus glacialis
GCCCTGCCGGCCCCCCAGCCCCCCCGCCAGCCGGCGGAATGCGGGTGTTAATTAATTCCCCGTGCCGCCCGGGGTAATTTTTTTTTGCTCTAAGACATTAATAGGGTGATTTAAACTTTCGGTCCAAGCCCGCTTGTTTATCGGAAAGGCTTGGCTGTCATTCAGCCTTAGCGATAGTATAACGGTAACGTGTTTCAGGGGATAACTAGCGTGTCTCCCTTTCTTAAGGCGGCATCAGTGAGATTTTTATCTTGACTATATACTAAAGACAGTGTTGTGGTGCCTGATTATTCCCCTTCCCATGCTCTAGGATTGTTGGCTTCTTTCTGCTCATTTCCTGTAAAATAATGACTTGAAAATGTACTGCTTTAACAATGAAATTCTTCTAAAATGTCCTAAAAATGCCTTTAGCAATGCCACCGTTCAAAAGGTTGATCCATGACAGAGACCAACATTAGCAGTAGGCTTTGATTCACTGCCAAAATGTGTAAGATAATATGGCATTGAGTGATGCCATTTTTGTTTTCACAAGGCTAATATCCCGCTTGTAATAGTTAATGAGTTAACACTGGAGATACAGTAGATTGGAATAAGCAAAAGGCAAGGCTATATGGATTTCAGCAGAATTTCTAAAGAAAATACGGTGTCAAGCAAAAGCTCTATTTCATGTTTTGTGAAAGTGAAGTCATGGTAGTTACAATGTTTTGATAAAATGTTTCACCTACGTAATTGGTGTCATGGCAGGTTTATTCTGTTTCCGTTGCACTTCAAGTCTTGTTTTTTATCCCCCAAACTTTTACAATAGCTGCAGTGGGAAGAGCACACTCACGGAGTTTTGGGGAAAAGGAGTTTGTTAGGCCTGGTTTTATTTCAGTTCTGAGCAGGCTTCAGGAGGTTTGTTAGTAACCGTGCTGAAAGCATGTTGGTAACTGTGTAATAATTGTGTGCTCTGTTGTCAAAAACCTTAACAAATCTTCAAGTGAGTCTAATTAAAGCAGCCTTTGATAATGGCAATAATAAAGGATTACTTTAATTTACACTGTAATTAAAGGATTGTGCCATTAAACATTACAGGAAATAGTGGAACTACTTTTCCAGAGCAGGTAGAAGTTGCATGCCGTGCTTTTATGATCTCAGTGAAGTCCAAGTGATCCTCTTTCACGCCATCAGCGAGAACTTCAGAAGTGAGGTAGTTCCTCCCTCTTCTGAGAGAGAGATGTGTGTAGTCCAGTTATCCTGTTCGGTGTTTCCAGTGTGCGTTTCTTCTGTAAACCTTGCGCATATGCCCCAAAACCTGATCATTTTAACGCAGATTGAGCCTGACAGGTTTTGTGGTGTCTGAACACCAAGCTTTGGGCTGGAAACATGATAGGGTTTTTTTTTGTTTGTTTGGTTGTTTTTTTGGCCTTGGAGTTTCTTTTGGAGCTGTCCTTTGTTTCTCGGTGTCTTATCCGTTAAGCCAGGATTGTTTCAGAGACGTGAAATGAGAGCTTCTTTTTCGGAGCATGATTCTAGATACCAATAGGATTGCCCTTCTCAAGTAAGCAGGTTGCCAGCCTGTGAAGAACGGCATGGTATGATAGATGTGTCAGCAGGACATATGGCTTTACACTGCAGGTTAATCGCCAGAGAGCCTCATGTCACTCCTCCACTTTTCTGCTGCAGGTTTCGGTTTCATTTTTATAGTTTACTGAATTTTGTATTTATTTTCATGGGACCCTGGATGAAGCCTGAGTTTTATGTTTTTGAGAGGGGAACCTGAAAAAGAAAAGTAAGCAAGATACCCCACGTTATTTCCTGAGGTAAATTGGAGCCTTGAAGTTAAGTTATATTTCATTTTCTAAACTTACAGTGTTCCAGTGAATGAACATATAAAATGGCTGAAATGTGACTAATTCACACATTGTAATACTCTTTAAGTGATAAGCTCTTAGAAGGACTAAAACCATATACGTTTAAATATTGAGGAACAAGGATAAGATGAGACTTGGCAACCTTAGAGCGGAATGTAAAATGCTGCTGCTGCAGCTGAGACTCATGCTGATTCTGTATATTGTAAAGAAAACACCATAATAACAATAATAATAAAAAAAGGATAAGCAACTAAACTGTAGATTCCAGGTTTACTTTTCAGTTCTACCTAACTCTTTGTAACTTTACAATGAAAGATTCAGAAATTGGAGCCAATTACCATAATATGTGGTGGTTTGGTGGGAGCATGTTCTACATCAGACAGTTAAAAGGTTTTATTGCTATTAGGAGCTTGTTAATGCCCTTGATAATGTCTCTAGTTGCTTTGTAATGTCTCTTGTTGAAGTATAGAATTCTTTTATCTTCTTATTACATTATGCAGAAACTTGAATTGAAACGATATTTGCAGGAACATTTAAAGTAGTGCATCAATCAGTTTCAAAGAAGAGAAAATGTTCTCAGGATAGCTTATAAAAGGATAACTGTCAGTTTTATTTTGGATGAACAAAGAAACCGACGTAAAAAGCACTTTATTGTAAAAGCACACTGTGCAATTCAATAAATATTCCATATAAATATAAAGGAAAAGAAAGTTCCTAATTATCTGATGACTTGAATGTAATTTAAGTAATACGTCCAGAATATAGCAAGCAGTGAAGCACCACCTTCTTTCCTGTGTGTTCCTACCTCCAGATCAAGTCCTCGGTAGGCGATAGCTTAAATTGTCTTGTTAATGGTTTGAATGGATAAAGTATGGTTATAATTCAACGTTATCTTCCCGGAATGTAAAGAAAAGTGACAAACCACGTCACTGCATTAGAAAAATAGCAGCAGCACCTTCCCTCACTCTCCTTGTTTTTTTTTTTTTCCTTCCCCAAGCATGATTCCCTGTTATTTGTTTTCCCTCTAGCATTTCTTACCTGCTTTAGCACAGGGTTGTTTGAGTATTTATCCATTTGGATTATAAACCTTCTATATGACTCGGTATAAAACACTTGCATGTGGTGTTATTATCCAGGAAAACAGTTGCAAATAGTATGCTCCCTGAACCAGTAGTAGCTTGCTAGACCACACAAAATATGGCATGTTGCAAATCCCGTCTTGTAGCCTGTAAACCAGAAGCAGCTCTCCCCCCTTCTTTATTTTCTAAAAAAAGAAAAAAAAAAAAAAAAAAAGAAAATGGCAAAGACTGCACATAGAGAGTTGTAAATGCTTTGCTCACGCAGCAAAGGCTTCCCAGAGAAATTTGAGTGTGTTTTGCGCTTTGGATCTGTCGTCTTTTCAGAATCCAGTGTTCACCCCTCGACTTCAACAGAGCAGAAGATTTCTAGTTTAATAATTGTATGTTTATTTCTGGAGAGTTTACTAAGGCAAAGAAGTAATTGACTGTGAATGCACTGATTTTTTAAAAAATGTTATTTTATTTTGGTAACTAAATTCTACGCACAAAGGATTTCTAACACTTTTTTTTTTTTTGTAATTCTGAAAGGGCATACAGCGTACACCTGCATTATTAAACTGTTTATTTTTCACTTCTAAAACTTTGAAAAGAGCATCTATTTTTATTTAATAATCATAGCAAAATAAACTCACCTTGTTCATGCCCTGTTCTCAATTCTCAGCTTCAACCTAGGTATGTTTTTAAACTTGCAGGTGGTTTTTAAAATTACATGCTATTAAAAAAAAAGCCCTATGGGTTTTAAGAACTTACAATAGTGGCTCCAATGAAACCTGCTATAATTGATCAATCAGTTCACAATACTCACAATGTATTTAAGCTGAAATTGTTTTTCCATGATACATTTTTCTAAATAGGACACCCCTCCTTTAACTGCTTCCCTTTATTCCCGAGGCCGTGCAGGAGCTCCGCCGGACGGGGCGCCTAATGGCCTTTGCCCCCCAGCACATCACACCTCCCGCCCCTTCGCTCCCCTTTTCTCTCTGGGCAGACACCTGCCTTTCTTGGCATGGGTGTAATTACAATACCCCAAAAAAGAGTTTATTTAATAACACTTCAAGCAACTTCTGGAAAGGAACCTTCATAAGTTATTGAGCCCCTGAGAAAGCAATAATTTACAATGAGCAGGTCGGTGGGCTGCACACATCTGTGTACTCTGCCTGGGAAAAGAAAGGCGGTCCCCATGGCAACTGCCACATGCTATGTATGTGACATATGTTACTGGTGAGGCTAGGGCTTCGTGCGAGGTGAGCCCTCCTCGGCCCCCGCGCCGCAGCGTCCGTGCCTTCTGCTGCAGCCTGGGCAAGCTGGCATCCCTGGCTCCATCCCTGCCTCGCTCCTGCACTGCTCGTCCCAACGAGCACGGTCTTTCCCTTAAAACATGCAAAAATCATCCCTGTGTTAGAAACCCCAAACACCCAAGGTAAACAAACATCACAGTTTAAAAAAAACTGCACAGAAGTTGCAAACGAGCCCACAATAATCTTGGGATCTTCTTACCAGAAGGCACTGTTCTTCCAGACTGTCAGCTCTTTCCTTGTTTGGGAAAGTATATTTATTTGCCTCAAATTTATTTGTCTTTTAACCTTAGTTATTAATGAAGCAGACTTTGCTGGCCTAAGTGTGAAGGGAGCGCGGGGGAACCACGGTGCTTTCTCCAGGAGCATATGTCTGAAACCTGACTTGAGAAATACATTAAAAACACGCTGTAAAAGCAGCTTATACTTTGTCTAGCATGACACGTTCCAAAATGTAGGTTACTATGACAAGTGTGACATTGGTTGTTTTCATTTTGCAGGGAGGTACCTGGTAAGTGGACTCGATGCCATTTCGGAGCAGGACTTTGGTTCGGGATGTCTCTGAGCTCTGCTTTCTACCTAAAGATGCAAGAGAGGTAAAATACAGACTGGCCTTGGGGAGACGGTGGTCAGGGGTTTCTAATCCAGTACAGTTTAAACAGAAGAGACCTGTGGCATATATGGAATTATACAAACATATATAAAATCATTGCTGGTTGAGCTGGAATGCCTCTTGTAACACGTAAGGCTTTAAATGACTCTGAAAAGAAGAAAGGAGGAGGAATCTGGCTTTACTAGGTAGGAGCATTTTCAGATATGCACTGGAAGGAGTAGAAGAAGTTATGAATAGATATGACAAAGACAACAATAAGACAGACATTTCCATGAAGCACAGAAAGTTGATCTATAGGAGGAAACACTGTGGCTTGGGTGCCAATAGCGTGAACCATGAAGAACCTTAAAACTGAAGGGTGTTTCTTGTTTTACTATGATGTGACAAAAAAAAAAAAAGATACGTGTGTAGCAGTAGCACCCACAACACCTAGCCAAGAACGAGAGACACGAGAGGCTCTTCCCCAGTGTACCAATTTCTAAATCAAAATGGAGGGGAGGCTTGAGAAGGGAAACAACTAGACTGAGGAGCCTTGCCCGATGTTTATGCTGGCTGCTAATAACAGTAAGGTACAAAACCTCTGGCCCAGGTACCGAGCATCACATCGCTGTGATGGAACGGGGCTCAGTTCAGATTGCAGCAGAGGAGAAGTGATGTCTTAGCAGGAGAATTGAGTGGGAAGTGACAACTCTTGCTGTAAAAAAAGTGGAGAGTGTATAAGAGTTAAAATAGATTCTTCTCTGAAATGCCCATGTAGCTTCAATAGCTCCACGGGAGTTTTAGGATTACAAATGACAGCAAAATTTGTGCCATTCTGCATAATTGTATTCTCTACAAAGAAAGTTTCTTGCATCTCCTAGCAAAGATGGTACTTTCATTAGAAGGGAAATAATTTCAAAATGACATCTCTTTGTGCCAAGGATTAAAAAGGTCTAACAAGGAGTTCTAAAAAAATAATGAAGCATTTACATTGAATCCTTTGGTTTTACAGGTAGAATAATGACACGAAAATAAAAGAAAATTTTAATTGGTGAAGGGAAGGGGAAACATCTTAGTTCCTGACTTGTCACTATGTTCATCCTCTCTCATAGCTCCCACCATTTTTGCTGGCAATATGCAGAACTGTATTTGTCTTTACTGAGGTTCAGCTTTGTTAAAAACAATCCAGTTTTATCTCTCTGCTAACGTAAGATTTCAGCCTTCCTTAGCGTGGGTCTCCGATAGACAAGGATGAACCCAGAATGTCTTGGTTTGGCAATGGTTCAATCCCTTGTAATTGTACTAGTTTAAATTTAGTCGCAGGCAGCACGCTTAGGAAATGCCATCTCTTTTTGCCCCATCGCAGCCCAGAAACTCTCCGTGATCACTCAGTTGTCGTAGCTGGAGAGCACGAACTCTCTGTGCTCAGCGTATAGTTCCGACTGCCATGTATGGACATTTCTAATTACTTTGGAGGCACTCCATTTTGTAGTGCATGCATAATTAGTTAGTTATTTACATTTTATTTTAGCATCTTTTCTAGCCGGTGCACTAATGAAATCCCGGTGTGACATCAGAACCTTCCTATTGAAGTGGGTCTTCCCTTCAGGGATCAGCCACCCTTTTAAATTAATGAGCCGCTTTACAGAAACTGCTTCATAATTTTATGTGCAGTGT
This sequence comes from Fulmarus glacialis, assembly GCF_000690835.1. NCBI lineage: Eukaryota > Metazoa > Chordata > Aves > Procellariiformes > Procellariidae > Fulmarus > Fulmarus glacialis. Next base: position 6,497 of record NW_009228435.1, read on the forward strand.
CTGCAAGGAAATTGATAAATGGCCCGACTCTTTTCTTAGAGTCCGATCCAAAATCTGTTGAAATTAAAAGAAAATCCCCCATTAGTATGGTGTGCCTTGGGTCATCTCTTATGTGGATTTTTTATTTCACATGTTTACAATAACTCAGTAAGGGAAAAGGGTCCTTCAACTTTCACACACATGAGCAGAAGTACGTGTGGGAAAGAAGGGATGGACGTAAGAAGCTGATTAGCATTGGAGCCCCCCAAAGTATAGGATGGGCTGTAGGTAAGAATTAGTAACATCATATTATTAACAAACTTGTTTTTCATTTGAAGACTGAGAAGAATATAGGACATACAATTGCACAGAGATTAGTCTCCCACAGAAGTGAGCTGCTTTTGAGGCGTTATTTCGGTTAAAAACTTGAAAATTTCAAATCTTAACTTTTTTTGTTAGAGAATCTGTGATAGCATTAGTAAAACTTTAAGCAACATCTTCTCTCTCTGCTCACATCCAGCACGTCCTGGATTTTTTAAGTGTAATTGAACCAAAAAAAAAAAAAAGGGAGAAAGAGAGAGAAAAGGTGTTGCTTAGCAACAGCCTCATTCAAATGATCAGAAATTGGTATACTTGCTGGAATTTGGGAGACATCTCAGGGAGCTTGCCAGGTACATGGGCTAAGGAGAGAAAGGAGCTGATGTCCAAAATGGAGAAGGAAACCTCTACTGCGATCAGTTTAAGTGTGTGCACTTGATCCAACTTGGTTTGAAATACACTTCTAGTTGCCGAGGTTAAGCCCATTTGGGCTTCGTTGTGTGCCCTTAACATTGTTTTGTGGATAAATGTGGGTAGTTTCTTTGTGATGTTTGTAAATGTGTTAGTTTCTTTCGTTTCTAGGTATGCTTCTCTCTCCTCAGCCTGGTTTACTCGACAAGCAAGCTTGTCCTGAAGACAAGCACTTCCCTTTGCTAGAGCGGGAGGACCCGCCGGGTGATATATTTGCAGCACCAACTTCTGCCTGATGTTTTCTTGCCCAAATTCCCCTCTGAGAGGCCAAATCAGTGTGGAAAAAGAGCAAAACCTTAAAGTGTGTATACGTGTCCGTCTGGGTGGAGGAGTATGTGGAAAGGAGTGGGGGAGAGGAGGGCTTGAGGGTGATTATTCCCAAGTGAAATCCTAAATGGCGCATGCCATTTTCTCTTTCTCCTAGGAGGGCAGCCTTTGTGCTGGAGGCCTGGGAGAGCAACCTTATTGCTGGGTAGGATGTCCACAAAGCACAGCGGAAGGCTGTCTCGTGGTGTTTTGGCCATGAGCTACAGCCTTAGGTGTTATTTTGTCTCCACGTAATGCTGTCACTGCTTAGTGCACTGGTAGGTTGACCACCTCATTTTTGGGCTACGTGATACTTGTTTTGTGACTTGGATTGTTCTTTTTTTTAACCTTTTGAGGTTCTCTCCCTTTCTTTCCATGGTGTATGAGGAAGGAGAGAGAAGTGACTCAGTAGTTCCTCTCCATGTACTCTTGATTTACCGTTCAGCAGCCTGGGGAGGGATCTCAAGCCTCCATATGTCCTTAGGTCAGGCAGGATGAAGAGAACTCCAGATACCTGGACTTCAGGAAAAGCACCCATGAGGGTGTCATGGTCTTGGTGTCATGGGCTAATTAAGCTTCTTCTGGTTTCCCCAGTATTACTAGGCATTTCTTTAATATCAATGTAGGTAGTATTTGTAAGACTGGTTGTCCTTCTGTCTGGAACCTGATGGGTGGATTTCTGTGTGCTGCAAGAGCAGGAGCACGTTGCCTCTTTGTGGCAGCATCGCCTTAAGTATATACACTCTTTTTTACGAAACAAGGAAGGAACTGCAGGAGTCTGAATGAAACACCACCTCTATTTTGAAATGGACCATTGCTTTATTCCTGCCAGTCTTGTTGCTTTTGGCAATGGCTGCCTTTCCCACACAGCTCCAAGTGAGAAGACACACAAAGGAAAAGTTATTAATTTTTCCCTCCCACATCATGAGGGAAGAGCTCTGACAGAGGAAGAGTGACCAGGGCTCACAGGCTTTAAGAAGGAAACTTAAAATTCTGTTAAAATTCTGCAGCTCGTTCCCTTTGTAGGGGGAGAATCCCATCCCTGTGTGGATTGACTTGCCAATTCATTTGTAGAAACAATTATAAAATGCAAATATTTATGAATCACTGTATATGTTGTAATCTTATTTCCAAAACAAACATTGCTTTGTACTGTGGCTCCTAAGTGCTGCTGTGAGTCGAGAGATTTTCCAGCATTTATCCCATTTTGAGCAATAAGCTGCAGGGAATAAATGCTGCTAGTCAGACCGAGGGGCAATGCAGGGACCCCTGGAGCATCATGTGCTCCTGGCAAGTTGTTGTCTCCGTTCAACAAGTGTTTGTAAAAATGCTCAAATTAGAGTTAAAATTGGGGTTTTTTTTGGTATTTAATTGTTATTCAGGCACATGTCGTAACCAAGTAGGTGGTAGCATTCACGTTAAATGTGGCTTGTAAGCCCTGGCCGGGGTCTCTGCGCCGGCGGCTCTCTGTCTGGCAGGCAGGAGCCTCCCAGCCCGTGGCCGCGGGTGTGGCTTTTCCCTGCGGCTGGCTGTGGACGGCAGGTGGGAAACGCAAGGCTCCTCTGCGGCGTGCTGAGATAGCTCCAGATAGAAATAGCCGAGAGGGGAAGGGAAGACGGTAAGAAGAGTGAGGGGCCCGTGGAGGTTGAGGACTGAGGGGCCCGTGGAGGTTTAGGACTGAGGGGCCTGTGGAGGTTTAGGACTGCGCCTCCTGTGTGGCGAGCCCCCTGTGGGTGCCCAGCACAGGGCCGAGCCATGCTGGGGCGGGGAAGGGAGAGCTTTGCATGCTTGGTGTTTTTAGGAAGGAATGAACTTGCAGTCAGGGCGTGCTGGATCCCTGCTCTGTGGGCGTTCGTGCCAGGAGTGCCCTGGGCGAGACGCTGCCCGGCTTGGCGGTAGCGGCGGGCGGGCGGGGGCCCCC
>NW_009228435.1:9507-30350 GCF_000690835.1 Fulmarus glacialis
CCCCTCCCTGGCAAAACATGCAGCTCTGTGGCACCGAACAGGGGGCTCTCCCCGTTACCAGGTGTACTGGAAAACCTTGTGAGGAAAAAATCAGTTGTACTGATTTTGAGAGCAAGCAACTTGTGAGCCACAATATTGGCAACTGGCAGGAGATAAAGTTGCTGCCATAAAGTTATACAATATCGCTTTGCAGGATGAATTCTGGTGCCTTGTCTTGATTACATTTCTCTCTATAAAAGAAAATGTTGAGGCTTTTTAAAAGGGTAGCCTGGCTGCAAGGAGCTGCTTTATTCTGCAGCAGTTGGTAACGTGGTTGTGTACAAATACTAATGGTTTGCACGAAGCCTGAGTGTTTCAGGAGCTGGGTTAGTTACGAAGATTAAGACCAGGCCTGATAGACAGGTACAATGTCCTTTATCAAAATACAACACAATAATAAGAGAGAGTAGATCAAAGTATATGGAGGAAGCGGATTCTTTCATTGTGGAAAATATCTCAAGCATTAATCACTAACTTCCTTTTGCTGGATAGATGCAAACATGACAAAGGAGGTTATTTCCTTCCAAATTACGACGCACAGTGGTTTTTAAAAGGAAAATTAATCCCTGTGCAGAAGGCCACCACAGTAGGTGCTGGCCTCTGAGCTGAAGATTATGATGCACTTCTTAATTTATAATTAAGCTCATCACATAGATTTTGAATAAATCAGGGTATAAATGCATTGCTAGAATGAAGTTATATAATATGCATGTGCCTCTAATACTAATATGTTATGTATGTCTGCTCTACACAGCTGCTTGACACAGAGTATTTATTAAAATCTAGCATTTGTATATTCCTATAATGGCAGATCTTTTCTCAACTGCTTGTGAGCCTGGGGGTATGCAACATCCGTTCATCATTGTACTCTGATGAAACACTGATAAAAATGAAAATGCTGCAAAGAAATGTGGACCTACAGTATTATGGGAAGCTACAATTTCAGGGGCTAATACACTTCTGTATCTCATAAATTGACTTATCCCTTTGCTTATTTTCAAAGAGCTCTTCTATAAAATAGCAAAGAATATGTAGTCTCTGTATGCACAGTAAGGCAGAGATAACACAAATAGCAAAAAGAAAAAAGTGATGCAAATTGAATGTTATATTATTTGAAGAAAAAAAACCTTGTTTGATAATATATTTACTCAGCTTGTACCCAGTGCTTTGCAACATTCTTAAAAAATGATGTTTACTTAATTATAAAATTGTAGGAGTGAAAACCAGGAAAGTCTGGTAATGTCTTTGGCAGAAGAGGTTTAGATCTCTTCCCTCTGTAATCCCGAGGATACTCACTTTGTGTTCAGATCAAGTGCTTGGAGACAGAGTAGCAGAGACTGAAAACTCCTCGCTTTCTTTAAAAGCTCAGAAAACCTTGTGGCGCAGGCTGGGTGGAGGACAGCTCGGCCATTCCCATTTGAAATTGCTGTGCGGCTCAGGGTGGCTCAAAGCACACCATCGCCTGTCACCTCTTGTGGCAAGAGGCTCCGCACACCTTCGTGCCAAGCGCTGTTGGGGTTACTGGCCCTGCCAGGTGCTGTGTGCCCCATCTCACGTCGGCGCCCGGCGCTCTGCAGCGTTGGACCGTACGTCGGCTAGTGTTGTGCCTGGAGGGCTCTGGTGGCCTCTCTTGCCTTTTAGGCTGGTCTTGGCTGCTCTCATTAATTCCCCAAGAGGTCAGATTGCTTAAGGAATAAATAAAAGTTTGGATTATAAAATCCAGCCGTTGTCGGAAAAGATGATAAGGGGCAATAAATTGTTGAAAGTCAGAGCTTTTCAAACCTTTCTTTCTTTTTTTTTTTTGTTTGTTTGTTTTGTGGAAAGCGATAAAGACTTCTTTTTGGTTTTGGAAAAAATGGTAAAACCTGCTTGACAAAATAAAATTTTTACTGAAAGATTATGAAATGGACTGCAAAGACATTCTTTATTTTATTGGATTTTATTTCTAACATTTTAACTTTTGGGAAAAAGACTAAAAACAATAAAGTTTTGGCCATTTTGAGCAGTCTTATAGCAAATAGGTAAACAGAAGAAAGCAACTATCTTCCACATTGCAATCATCATTGTATGTCTTGGAGTATAGGAAATGCAACAGGGAGAAGTTTGATCATGAGTTATTGGAAGGAATAATCCACATGCAAAACAGAACATGCACGTGCTTTCTGAAACATGATGGCTGTTACTGCTTGCCGAGAATGTGATTTATTGTCAAATGCTGTAGTATCCCTTTGCTTTTATCAGGTCTGACAACTTCACAGGTGTGGGTACAAAGACAGACCTAAAACCAGTTGGTTATGTAATACAGAAAATAGAACAATTTCTGTGACACAGTCCAAAATCTTTTTCTTCAGCTGTCATGTGGTGTCTCTTTTCTTCTTCTTTTTTTTTTTTTCCTTAAGCTAGACTGCTGAATGATGAGAGCTGGGTTTGTGCTTCATCATTTTCTCTCAGAGGAGCAGGGAAGCACAATGCGTTTTATTTCATGTTATTAGCTGGGCTATCACTGGGTTGCTTCATGATTGCAGGTCTTTTGCTCTTGCCTCATTGTTTTCTGTCATAATGGAAAAAGCACGGTGGTGATGAAGGAAGCAACCAGCCATCAGGATGGGATGTAAAGGCAGTAAATTACGGTAGGGCAGGAGGATCTGTAAAGATCTCTTGCTCCCCTTTGCAGATATCTCTGTTATTCTACTGGTCCTTGGAGGTGACATGAGAAGCGAGTAAAATTTTAAATAGAAAGGACTGTTGGCAATTGCAGCACATTATTGCATGTGCATGCATGAGTGAGAATACTCTCTTCATAGCAATATTCAGTGCCATATATCATCCTGTCTTACAGGCTCTTACGTACCTGTGCAGGAGTACTGGAGTAGGCTGAACCTGCTTCAAGGAACGAAGATTTCCAAGAACTGCTGTGGTGGTCCATATGCCGTCAAAGGGATAGCTTGGAGTAAGCTTTGTTTGAAAATGCATAGTCTTAGCAAAAAATCTAGAAAGTCTTAAAATCAGGGGTATAATAATGAATGAAATGGGAGATTCACCTCCTTTGTATGTATGAGATGTTAGTACATTGCACAGCCAGAACCAGAAGCAGGTGAAGTCCTTCTATCAGTATTTACCCTCATTACTCCACAGTTGGCAATGTTTTGTAATGACTACTGGGCTTGTATTCTGCATTCAAAAATGGAAAGGCAAAAATATAGATTGTCCAATCCTTCATAAGGCTGCTGATTTATGAAAACTGCCTGAATATTTCTTACGTTCAGGATAGCATCTAAGCAAGTGCTTATTTTGAACTTGTCCATGGTTGCTTTCCTGAACAGAGATGCTTCCCTGAAATGGGCCAAGGCAGTGTGGGATTGGTCACAAAGAGCAATTGTGTGATACAATGATGTACACTGATGTACACCAGGTTACAATGGTGTGTTCTTTGTATTTTTTTTAACTTTATGCAGCTAAAACTTTTCTAAGTTTCCTGATTAAGACAGCCAATGTGTATCCTTTCAGGACTTAGAGTGCCTGAGTATGTCACTGTTTTAAAAGGTAATTTTTCACATGACCTTCCAGAAAGGGAATAATAGACTCAAAATTATTGTGTTGTGTAGTTGCAATTAAATAATAGTGCCTGGCTTGTGCTGTTATCTGTCCAGAGGTGGGCATAATGGGTCAGGCTGGAAGAGAAATCCTAACCAATAGTAGAGAAATACAAATATTCTAGTCCAGAGGAACGTGTCCATAAACAAATATTTCCTAATGGAGTTCATAAAACAATTGGTTCTGAACTGGTGAAGGGTAAAATTGTGCCTTTATGCTTCGTTTTCCTGGGAGTAATTGTCACAACAGCTAAGAACTGAAATGAAGTATTGGTAACTACACGGTTTGTAAAACCCCTCGCTGGGATAGAGCACCTATTGTTTGCATGGGAGTGTTATTTTACATTATGCTGTATGTACCTGAATGTGTTGGCCTGTAGCACCATCAGTAAGAAGTGATGCTTTGTTGGCTTTTGGGAAGTTAGCAACCTTCAGGACAAAATACAGGGATGGAAAAGTAATAAAGAGAAAAGGCTCAGCATAGACGTCGGTGGCAACCCATTGACTCAAGGCAAGAGATTGGAAGGTCAATCCCTTTGACGGGGCTTCAAAAAATAGTACTCAAGGACAATACCAAAAAGTAATACTGCTGTCCTATGTTTAATGTGACAATTAAAAGGTAAGTTGTTTGAAGACTGAGAATCCAAGAAACATCAAATCAAGAAGGAAAGAATTGGTCCAGAATAGCAAAACATGATGAGCCACGGTACAAAAGAAACAAGAGCCAGTTTTAAATGAGCACCAAAAGCAAGAACTGCCATTCCAAAAACATATTATTGAAACTGTTTGCTGGCAGCACAGCATACAGTTTTCCAGCATTGTGTAAGCTTTTAAAGAACAATACAGTACTCTGGATCGTAAGCTAAACTAATTTTTTATTGTATCCTCTGGTGCTAACCTCTTTTGTGCTTGACTTTTGAAACTCCCGCAAGTAGCTTCTCAAGTCAATCTTTTGTCCTCTGAATTGCTGAAATGGACATCCCAGCCAACCAAAATATTATTTAATTATTCCCTAGGTTTTCCATTAATTCCCTAAAGAACACCAGAAGAAACTTTCATATTATCTCTGTGTTTCTCTGTACTCAGTAGATTGTACTAAAGAACAGTGGCTGTTGCAACCAACCCCCACACTAATCACTCTGTATATGGATGGGCAGCCTTTAGGTAGATTTTTAATTTTTGGATTTTATACCTTTCCTGCACTGGGTAGAGCATCTTCTGGGGGAGGTTATGGATTTTCTCCTCATTAAACCAGTCCATAGCCTGCATATCTCTCCGTATCCTAATTGTCTTTAATATCTGAGCAATGACCCTGTTCTAAAATAATATACTGTCTTTAATTTCCCTGCCTTCTCTTAAATAGCAAAGGCTCTATTTGCACATAATGTGGAAACTTGGACTCAATTATTTAAGAGGTTGGGATTGGGCTGAAGAAGCCTAACATTCTGGTGTTTTTAGGAGAGTTGAAAAGCCAAATCATGATTTGGACCTTATGGTGGAAGTGCCTTCTTATCTTTAAGGAGATCATGACTCCTACAGAGGATGGAGTGGTATCCATCAGATTTGCAACAACAGATTTATGGTTAGGCTGCCAGAAGGGGAAAGAAGAAATATGTCTGAAAAAATAGTGACTGAGCATGCCTTAAAAAATTAATCACTTACACTAAAGAGATATAAGGCCCATTTCAGTATGGTTTTCTTCTGAAAAGCAGGTGTCATCTTCCAACAGCTTTCTAACAGATGACCAGAACATAATAACCATTCAATGTTATTATATACTATGCTCAGCTCTTCAGATTTTATTTTTTATTTTTTTCTGAATGATGCAAAATCTACCAGTCATCCACCAGTGGGTTATTTAGTCAGTGACCTGGAGGAGGGTTGCTCCCCATACTAGTGCACCACTAGTGCAATTTTCTTGCAACCAATGCTTTTATGGAGTACCAAAGATTTGAGTATTAATTTTGTAGATGCCATTTCAGTCACATTTGTGCTTTTCCTACTGTCCTTCAGGAGCTCTTTTGTGCTAGTTGTTAAGCACTTCATACATGTGGTTATAGATTGAAGGATTTCGATGCTTGAGCTCTCTATACATTCTTCTTTGGTCAAAGGCAAATGCATTCTAGATTAAAAAAGGAAGAAGAAAGGAGAGAGGCTGGGCCAGTGAGGAGCTGGGGAAATAGGAAATACAATGATCTTGTAACACTACAGCCTTTTCTGCTTCCAAACAGAAATCCATTTCCTAATGCAATGAGCACTGTGGTTCCCTGTTTGGGCGAGCACCCCCCCTTGCTGTGTGCCTGGACCATGCCCTGGTGCAGGATGTGGTGGCTGGCGGACGGCAGGGGTGGCTCTGCCACATGGGCCCCGGTGGGGAGCCCGAGGCCAGCCCCACTCGCCTCCGCTCCCGAGGTCTTTACCTCGGCGCCTGGCGTTTCCCCTGGTGTTTCTGCTTAAACATGCTCAGCCAGGCAATAAAACTGGGATAGTAGGTGGAGCATTTGTGATGGATACTGAGTGCATGAAATATTTCCTTGTGGGATGGCAGCCTGTGTGTCTGCAAGAACAGCACTTTGAAGAAGCAAAGAAAACTCATACTGATATTTTTCTCTTAATATATTAAAAGTTGTGTAATAAGTACAACTCAAAAGAAGTTTTTAATGGCCTTAGAAAAGGTAGACTAAAAAAGAAGACTAACAGAGAGATAAACTACCCACACAGCTAGAAATCTTGGGTTTTTTTCTAATCAGCACTGCTACCCATGTACTGTAACATATGGCAGATCCAATCTTTTAATTTAGCTGACCAATAGAAATATGCGTCACCAGAAGCCATTTAGACTGAAATAAAAAAAAAAACCCACACCGCCCTTTTGAGTTAAAATCATTCTTCAAAGTATAATTTTAAGAATTATGTATAGCCTCAAGCAAGTCTCATTGCTTGATCAGACTCAGCGAAGAGTGGCTGGGGCAGTTTGCCTGGCCCAGAAATGGAAAATGATGCTGTCAGTGTTCAGTGTCTGTCTCCAGCAAAAGGAGGACATAATTCTGAAGACATAGAGTTTTGCTACCTCCATAAATACTTATGCTTATTCTGAGGGTGAGAATTAAAAAAGTAGGTGTTATCCTTTTTTTTTTTGCCCCCTAAAGGATGAGGAGGCTGTTTGAACAAACAGAGGCTTTAGGTGTGACAGTACAGTCGGTTACGCTAGGAATACTGAGGATTGTTCTTATAAAAGTGAATTCTTCTTCCTTTCAAGGACTGAAGGTTCTGTACAAGGGCACGAGAATATATTTACTGGCTGGGAATGAATGCAGGGTTTAAGGAGTCCGAGGTGCTTTGTGACACATGTCATTTCTGGAAGAATGAGCCATCCAGAGAACAGTTTGTCTGCCCTGATGTGCCAAGAAACTTTATGTATTGGCAACAGTGGTGGAGTGAGAGTGCAGCAAAAGCTAAGCATTGCAGAAGACTTGCATTTTCATGAGGGACTTAAGCAAAAGACAGTCAACAGACCATAGAAACCGTGCTAATTTAGTGAGTCCAAGAAGCATGCTGGGGTAGGTACAAGTATACCAACAACCAAGTCAAAACATTTAAAACCCACTCAGTTACGTAAACGACCAAAAAGGAAGCTTAGGAAGATGCAGAAGGTTGTTGGTTGTTCTCCTCCTCCTTTTTTTTTTTTTTTTTGTAACTAGTAGTTTACTATCAAAAGATATTTTCCTCTAGAAAGATTAGAATTTTAGCTGCCTGAGGTCCTATCTCTTAGAAGGGGTCTTTTGAAACTAATCTTTTTAGTTTTGTTATCCACAGGTTTGGGAACCATTTCCACCTGGTGGTGACTTGGGTTGCCTCCTTCTTAAGGTTGCAAATCTTCCCTACCTGCTCAGCACTTTAAACATTTAAGGAGAAAGTGATTTTTGCTAGACTCTACCTGCTCTGCAAACAGTTATCTTCAATATGCTTAGACTAGCTTTGATCTCATGTCCTGGAACTGGTCCTTCTTTCCTGTTCAGGAGTAGAACAACATATACTTAAGCTCAGCCTCAGACTGAAAGATGGCCAATGGCTCTGTTTGTTTGGACAGCTTTAAAAATATCTGCTTGCAAAGGTAATTTTGCTGAAATGTTTTCTTCTGACTTACAGACCTAAGTCTGCTATTCTTGCTTTCATTCTGGCAGCGTGGAGGGATGGAGGTGGATGGGATAGCAATGGATATAATTTTTGCAGTTGTCTATTATTTTGTTGAGGGAAAGGTACGTATTCATTGAAGCAAAGAGAAGAACAGAGAGAAAGAGAATACTGCAGGGGTTGAAGTAAAGCACAGGAAAAACAGAAATGCAAAAAAACCCCCAAATCCCTAGCATCACAGAACCTCCAAGTTATGACTCTAGTTTTCAGCACTGTTTCGCAGACCATTTCTTATGTGATGTTTTGTTGTAAGCTATCCAGTCTCTCTTAATTTCCACATGGACTGACTGAATGCAGCAGTTATCATGATCAGTGTTTTTGAGGCTTTTAGTTGGACTCCCTTCCTTTGTGCCTCTGCTAGTGCAGTTTTTTGCATCTGACAAACAATAGGGAATCCAATCTCTGTTTTTTTTTTTTTCCTGGTGAGCAAAGGCTTCTGTCTTTGAATCATGCTTTAACGTACAACCCGTTAAAAGAAGGAAAAAAAAAAAAAAAGATGGGTGGTAGCATATCCCGTGCTGGATATGGAATAACATCATAACAGGGTGCACATGCCCTTCTGTACTGGTACTGTAGGGCTAGGGGGATTGGGAAATTTGGGATCCACAACAGATGAACACCTGATATTAGAGGTTAAATCTCTAAATGTTTATTCTCTATTCCATATTACACTATAAAAAATTTCCCTCCACTCAGGAAGCACAACACGCATGCAAAGTTGGAATCTCAAAGTTAATGTTTTTGGCATTATTTTCCTAATAGAAGAGCCAATAGTCCTTTTATTAAATATGCACTGGCTACGCTTTTTTATTTTTTGAAGAACAACACATTACTTTTCTGAATACAGAGGTAATCAAAATTCAGTCAAGTGGGATGACTCTGTGAGTTCTGACATCAAAGGGCAATACGTTTGATTGATATCAGTCAGATGGCAATATTGTTTGAAGAAATGTAGTCAGAAGACTGGCAATTTAAAGGCTGTAAAAAGTTAGGGGAGATGTGAGTGCAGTGTTCCATACTGATTTCCAGTGTACAAGACTGAGTATTAGAGAATTGGCAGTAACATGGCAATCTTGTCTCTCAGACACACGTATTGTTTGAAAGGACGGAGAGGAAGAAAATCAAGCTTTCAGGCAAGACAGTCAGTGGGGCATTAAAGATACGGTAGTAAATAATTCTTCTGTTGTTTTGTTCCTTGCTGCATGAGACTGGAGTTTCATTTTGCTTGAAATATAGAGAGCACGTAATATTACGGAACATTAATAAGCAACGAACAACTTTTTCTTCTTTGTCATAGGTTTATTTGTAGAATAGTATTGATTCCACTGTCTGCATACAGAGAACAACTCTGTTACGTCTTTCTGACAAATATCAAACATTAGCTGTATAGATACAGTTGGTTTTACTCTATTTCCCTGTCTTGTTTTTTGTCTTCGTTTCTTAATATAAGTAATGGAGCAATGTCCTTTTACTGTAAATGGTTCCTTTGCTGAATATGTCACACAGTCATTACTCCCTGCAGGGTTAAAAACAATGCAGAAAGCTACCTACGAGATCAGAACATTGCCAGCAAAGCAAAGTGAAAAGAAATCATTACAATTACTAGAAAACATTTTCCACTGCTGGCAAAAGGTACCAAAATTGCATCAAAATGATTCTCAAAAATAAGTTAGTTGCACATAAAACATTCTGATAAAAAGTTGTCAGAATAGCCATAGAATATTGCAAGAATTCAATGTCGAGGTAAAAAGACTAAAGGCTATCAAATAGAGGCTCGATACCATTTGATGTATAAATGCCAAACTAGTCATTAACACTAACTTGAAATATACTGGTCTGGGAGGCAGAAGCAAAGATATTATTGCAGAATTTCACATATCAAGGTTGTTCTTAGAATAAAGTTATTATTATTGCTGCTAGTGGAGATATGCCTAGAAATCCTGGCTTTCAACTTGGACCTCACTACACCAGGCATTGTTCAAATATGAGGTAGAGACGTGACCTAATTCCAAAACAAAATTTAAAATACGAAAGATGGATGTCGCTGAGCCAGCATAGGTTCAGCATGGTCTCAGCATGGGTGGTTTCTTTCTTTTTTCTTTTTGAAGGAAGTAAATCAAGGCAGTTTTAAGGAAAGGTAGCTAGAGATATTTATGGGTTGCTGCCACTTGAGCATGAGGAACAGTTAGAAGGAAGCAGTATATCTTTGGAAATGTAACAAGTGGAAGACAAAGAGTCTTGAAAAATACCCCAGTTCCATATTTTTACTTACCAGCTCTCTTTATCAATATTTTTTTGTATCGTGAAAGGTGAGCTCGGGCTCGGAGTCAAAATGACACTAATTTACAGAATCACCAAATTACGGAGTGGTTGAGATGGGAAGGGACATCTGGAGACCATCCAGTCCAACCCCCTGCACAGAGCAGGGTCAGCTGCAGCAGGTTGCTCCAGGCTGTGGCCAGCTGGGTTTTGAATATCTCCGGGGATGGAGAGTCCACACCTCTCTGGTCAACCTGTTCCTATGTTTGATCACTCCCACTGTAAAAATATTTTTTTTTTAAGTGAAATTCCTTGTGTTTCAGCTTGTGCCTGTTGCTTCTCATGTTTCCACTGGGCACCACTAAGAAGAGCCTGGCTCCGTTGTCTTTGCTGCCTCCCATCAGGTATTTATTTATATGCAGTATCTTTGGGCCTGATCCTGTGAGAACTGAAGAGTAAGGGCCAGTCATCTTTATTTTCAGAGAATTTAGTTAATGTTGAAAACTGTGGAAAACTCAGGAGTGTTGTCCCTATTGCCATCTTCTTTCTTGCTGGGGAAGAGGAAGGAGGAAAAGTTGTTCAGGGGAAAGCTGCAAACAGACAGCGGTTTCCAATCCTCTTTTACGTCACTTTATCCTCATTTCCGCAACTGAGGTCTGCAGAGAGGGGCTGTTATTTTGGATATCAGCATTTGCCACTGAGGACAGCGGCGCTGTAGAAGCTCAGGCCTGACATTGTTTGAGCCTGGACATGAGAGGAGGCTCTGGATGCAGCCTAGGCACCACAGCATTTTTGGAGATGGCTGGAAGGGGCTTGGCAGGTGACTGGTGCTGGATTTCTTTTGGATGTTGCTGCCACTTGGGGTGAGATTCGGTGGCACAGGGGGAATGGGATCCTTTACAGGCTGGGAGCCAGCCAGGCTCGCGGTCCTGGGCTGAGAGGCTGGCCACTGACGTTTGCAGCACCCCATTGTCGCTGGCTCACTCCAAACACAGAAGGGATGGGAATAACTCTCTGTAGCTCCGTGGTTCTCAGGCCAGGCACTAATCCACTCTCACTGAGCAATTCGGGTCTTTACGCTCTAAGTACGTGTCGCTTTGTATAAAAGGCTCATTGCACCAAAGCTGTCAGTGGAACAAAAATAACGATCATACACCACTTCTGAGGCTGGTTAGGGGTCATACAGTATTTTGTTGCTGTTCAAGAAAAGATAATCTTTCTTGGCGGTAACTTTACCATTTCTGGCTCTCGAATATTAAGCTGTGCAATCTCGCCACTCGTGTATTTTAGGGATATTTTCTTCATAAGATAATGGAAATGTTAGCTTGGATTTTCAGTCAGGCAAAATGAGTGGCATCACTGCAAAAAGAGATTAGTTAGGATGTAAAAACCAGAAACTATGAGGACTGTAATGCTGTATACCTGATTAGTGTTCTGTCTTTCAATTCCAATTAAGTGCTAGTAAACCTGTTAACCTAAAGTTTTTGTTGTCTCTGTCTATTTCTTTTCTTTTTACAAAAAAGAAAAAAAAAAGGAGTTTGGAAACTCCTTTGGATATCTCAGCATAGTTTTGTTGCCAACAAGCTGGGGGATGTAGGCTGACATGCATCCTGTTTCTAATAGCACACACACTGTTTCTTTATTTAGAGCCTCTTTACCAGTATCAATTAAACCCCAGTTAAATTTGACACATCTTAACCTTGCGTTGGATCCAATTCATTGCTACAGCAGAACCCATATGGCACTGAGACAGTTGCAGGCATCAATTCATTGCTTATGTAGAGTTACTGGCTAAATGCCAAGCAGTAATCACTGCTTTTTGTTAATAGACATGTTTGCTTTTGCAGTCGTTTCTATACACAGTGCTCTAGATTAATTAGAACAAAATCTGTCATCCATCTAAGAAACCACCAGAACTCGGGTTTTTTTTGCCTCAGATTTAAAGAGAAATGAGTACTGGTAACCAAAGGTGGTGGTGGGGGAGAGTTACTTTATTTATTCTGGATTAACCTATTTTGTTTATTAAACACACATGTATCTGCTATTTTACTTAAATAAATAAAAGAGAATGGGGGAAAATTGCTGGTGATCTAAAATACACACACAACTTGAGGCAGTAACCGCAGAAAGACTAATAGTGATTTTTTTTTTTAACCTCAATTTTTAGTAAAAGCAAGATAACTACTGTTAAAGAAGTCACAATTATATCTGTTTTTTTGCAATTAATTGACACTTAACCTCAGGAGACATTCAAATTATGGAAGTGCACATGGAGGTGGACTTGCAGAATCATGTAAATATCTCTGAGATTTGGGTTATTGAGGCTTCCTTTTACTACTGCCTACTTACAGTTTGAAACATCGGCTCTAGTAGGCAAATAAGTAAAAAAGAAAAATATTTCTTGCATTACTGGTGTTGCATTTTAGAGAAATTTTAACTTATGATTATACAGTTTTGTCCTCCTACCCCCAGCTTGATACCTGAATAATTAACGCAGTGGGGGATAGTGGATGTGGAAGTCTTCTGGTTAAATCATTAGCATTTTAAAATCATGTTACATTATATCCAGATCTGTTGTGGTGGTGGATACACACATGGTCACCTACGCTAAGCTTGGAATGCACTCAAGAATATTTTACAGTGGTGAAATGGGGGAACACTTTTAAGCTGCTGCATTACTTAATAGAAATACCATTAACTTTTCCACTACAGATTCTTATATTGGTACCTACCATCATCGAAGTAGTGTAAGAGACCGTTTTGGGGAATGTTATTTAATCAGTTGTGTAGATTTATAATATCTCCATAAAAGCACTTTTGTGGTGTTTTCTTCAGGTTAACTATTTTTGTTTGCATGCATTAACAGAAATTATTTTGGTTAACCTAATTTAAAAGTAAAGCTTTCTGGTCCCCAGTTCTTCCACTCATACATGTGTCACACAGAACCAGATTAAAAATCCACTGGGGCTTTCCATTTGATTCATTAGGATTTGGATGGTGTCCACTGTCCTGATTAAAGACCTCAGACTACTGATTGTCAAACTACTGCTCAGTTGGCTGTTACTTGCTAATGCTTTGCAATGACCCAGTGTTATGAGACCTAAACATATTCAGTAGTCAACGATTAATGGTAATCTCCAGTTTTCATTTAAAGTAGCAACGCTACTTACAAGCTTTGAGGTATTTCTGTTTACTTAAGTGATTTAATGTGATTTATACCTTAGCAGAGGATCCTATTAACAGACACCCTTACCTTTTCCTCAGTATTCCTGATTTATGCTCTGTGTATGTTACATAAGAAAATGTATGTGTGTATATATATGCATATACATGCACACTATAATTTCACTTTGCATTAAAGAGCAGTAAAAATACCTTTATTTTCTGGAAGTTATAATCTCTTTCAAAACTTTTTCCTAATGTTGAGCTAATATTTTAGTATTCCAGTGCTGTTGGTCCATTGTTCGGAAGTACAGCTTTATCAGCAGAATGTGTGGCAGATGGTTTACATTTGCATTAGCCTTCTGGAAAAGGAATCAGCTCCCACCAACATAAGCTTCAGCTTTTCTTTTCAAAATTTACAACAAATTCGTCAGAATGGCATTTTTAGAGGAAAAAAAAACCCAATCCGACTGTCTTTGCATTCCTTTTTTGAAGAGGAAAAATGAGTCCTGTTCTAATGCCCTCATCTGCACATATATCTTCCATCCCCTCCCCCAGTGTTTGTTAAAATGATTTAAGTATTTCATTATGCAAAATGACTTTTATAAAAAGACCTTCCTTTTTGCCCCACAGTCATTCTTAATTTCGTTTGTCACTTGTTATAGAGTGGAGTTATGTGAAGCTAGGATATATTATTTGTTCTAGTCTGTATTGGATAATTTATTACATTAAGAAACCAATAATTTTCAAATATAATCAGATTTAAGTTTTTAATAAGATTCATCCTCCCATTCACACTTGCTTAATTTAAGGATATTAAATCTGCTCAGGAATGAGCTGCCTCTCAAAGCCTCCTGTGCCTATTAAAGGATTTTATTCCTGATGTGTTAATAGGATTTAATTATATTAGCCCCATAGTCCAGAGACACACCACAATTGTTAAACTTGATAAACCAGACAAATACATGCTAAAAGAGTGATGGCCAGCTCCTTAGAAAAATTAAAAAAATTACAAGGTGTTAGTATTATAATATCTCTGCTGTGTAACTATAGGTTTGCATAATGCTGAAATTTTAAATCTTGAATGTTTAACAGACTGTAAATACTTCTTTTTCTCAAAAAAAAAAAAATCAAGGCTAATGAGGAAACTAATAAGGCTTTTTTTAATGAGTGTTTATCTTTGTTTCTTATATCTGATTCACAAAGATTAATTTAGACAAACTTTCAGTTTTTCTCTTCTCATGGCATCCTCTTGTTGTGTACAGACAAAAGCTGCAGCAAGTCATTCTGGAAATTTGGCATATTAAAGACTGTCTCAATTTCTTTGTTTCCTGTGGCTAATTAGGTTAATGGTATAGTGACAGAAACAGAAAACAGTGGCTTGGGACATTTTGCAGAGACATGGTTAGGGAGAGGGAGAGAAAAGAAATGCGCAAACTCCTGTAGTCTGTAAATCTCGTCAAGATCTCCTTCGGCAGCACTGGCATCGATCAGAAGTGCTGGCTCTTGTCAAGCTCGCCCGAATGCTAAATGTACAGGAGTCAGTGCTGCTGATGGCTGCAGACATGGAGAGATGGAGGGAATGACAGGGTTTGCAGACAATTGCAGGGAAGGAGGAAAAATTAGCAATACGCCATGCGGTTGGACATTTTGCTTCCAAAATTAGATTGACACGTGTTATGGCACATTTCCACTGGTAATCACAGGCACTCAACACGTATTTCAAGAACATTTAGGCCCTGAGTTTTTCTCTCACTTGTGCAGAGCTAGACTTTGGGCCTCTCAAAACATGGTGTAGGCTGCGTTTGTTTGGAGAAGCGAAACATGTAAAGTAAGCTTTCGTTTTAAAAAAAGTAACTTTCTGGCACTTTTCCTTGCCATGATAGCCTTGGAAATGTAAACTGATATAAACTGTTTTTCTGGGTTAGAAAGGAAGTAGAAGCAGAGTTCTACTCTGCCCAGCGAGCGGTTGGTGAAGGACGCCGAAGGGCATCATGCTGGCTTTCCACTGGTCCCCGGCCTGCCTGAGCCACCTAGCCGAAGCCAGGGGCGGAGAGCCGATGCTCTGCCCCAAGAGCGGGAAGGCGAGGAGCAGGCTTGCTCCAGGGTGGAGCTGCAGGAAGAGGCATGAGAGGGTGAGCGTAGGGTCTGCATATAAGATAACCCCATTCTCACCAGTCTTGGTGGCTCTAGATAAACGAGCTTTTTGAAAATCTTATGATTCTGGGGACTCCAGCTTGTGGTTGAAAATACCAAGGACTGGCCGTGGTGGGAGAGGGATGGGCTGAGCACCCGCTGAGGTCAGCTCTTGTTAAGGCTCCAAGCTAGGCTGTCTTTGCACCACCTACTTCAGACTTTGGTGCTGGCCAATGTAGGAACCGACCATGAGGTCTGCGTCCAAACCTACAGTGAAGAACTGAGATGAGCTGTAACCCAAGGCTGCCAGACCTTGGCTTCCTGCAGACAGTGCAGACAAATAAGCATCTATAACAGATAGTCTGAATAACAGGCAAATAATTGTGGTGGTCTTTTAATACCTAAGGTGGGTTCTGCTTTTTTGTACGCTTGTAATGCCTTGGCTAGCCATGTCACTCCTAATTTATACTGGCTATGAATAGCTTTCTAAGACAATATTATGGCTTTCATGTTTATAGGTTGATAAACTCCTGATAAAATTAGTAATTCAGGCTTGCTATCTACTGTTTGAGCAGTATTATTGATCGCTTTGTATGTCTGCATTGACATATACAAAAAGCTGTGTATATTTATTAAAGACAAAAGGTATCCTTCTCAAAGATGAGCGGCTGTAAACATGCAACTTGTCACCATTTATACATATATTCACTTTTTTCTTTGCCTGCAGTACTGTCTGAGAAGGTCTTTCCTAATTTAACTTGGGATTTATGGCTCCGTAGTGTTTTTTTCCAGTTAGGTGCCCATATTTCTTTTCACATGAATCTCCCAGGCATTTAAAGAGGTGTTAGCTGCCACTAGAACCAGAAGCTGAAACAGTAGCTGCCAGCGGGGATTAGCCGAGTGTGCTTTTGTTGTATCAGATACCCGGAGCGGGAGCGCAGCCGTCTGCCAGGTCTGGCGAGGTGATCACCCCGCTCTGCCTCCCCAGTGCTCCCCGGGTTTCATTGCTCTGTTTATAAATTATAAAAATTGAAATGACATAGGGATTGTGTTCCTGTGAAAAATACTGAGATTTTGAAATTCACTTCTGTTCCCTGCCCTGAAGTTTCAAGACTTTCCACTGAAGCAGGAAGGATGGTCACTCAGCAGAGACCGCTGCGCCCGGGGGTCACGGGGCTTGTCTGGGACATTGGGGCCATGCCTTGTGGAGTCAAAATGCCAGAGAAATGCTCACATGGAAGAAGGGTCTGAAATCACATACCAGGGCTGTAAGCAATGTAAAGGAATTCAAACATAAAAGTTTAATTGCAAAACAAAACAGGAGAGGTGAGAGTAGGAGGGTGTATTTCACGTGGACTCCCAAAGGAGAACTGATTTACAGTTTGAAAAATAATAGCAGGGCTGAAAAAAACAATGTTCTTGGGCACATACGATGATACAAATTTAGGAGGCACTCTTAATAAAGACAAGGGTTAGACTGTTTTATGGGCAGAAATAGGCCAGTGTGCACACTGAAGTATAAAAGTGAGATGAGTTTTATAGCACGAAGTGCAGGGTCCTCTGGTGAAGGCCTGATAGGGAGACGAGAGAAGAAACCTTTGTCCAGGGACATTTGTGATGAGACATTATGGCCCAGAAGGAAAGATACCTGCAGCTCAGAGGGGGAAAAAAAAAGGTACCAAAACCACCCAAGCAAACCTTCCATCCTTGCAAAATGTAGTATGGCTTAGGAAACGAACAACTTGAGGTGCACTGCTGGTGGAGACTGTTGGCAAACACTGCAGTCTTTAATACAGTTTTGAATTTACTCTGCCTACCCTTTTTATATGCGCTGATGCTCCTTGCTAATTCCTCATATGCGTGGTTTGGTGGGGAGAAGTATGTATTTGCACTTGAGATGCCATTGTTATTCTCATGATCTTGATCACACACACTTTTCCTCTCGTATTATACTGTCAAGATCATTTTACCTGTCTCTCATCCTTTCAGTGCTTCCTTTTAATTTGCTTGTCAGGCTCCTGCATGTCTTTGGCTCTTTCTAAGTCTCTTCATCCTGACTTATGAGTAGGAATTACTGGAGTACAGCAGGAAATTCACATTTCAACTATTTTTCTCTACATCTCTCCTTGCCCTTCCCTGCACCCATCCAGCCTGCCTGGCATGTTTCCTACATGGTGCCGTCCTTCATAACCCATTCATTTGTTTTTTTTTTTCTTTTCCTGAGTAACTTCAGCTGCTGTTTGGAGTTCTTTTCTCCAAACTTCTTCAAAGTGGAAACCATCTGGCGGTCTGTTTGCCATGTTTCCCACAGGCTTTGGGCAGGAGCAGGCACAGCCATGGCACCCTGCGTCCAGCCCCGCCGGGTGCCTGGTCGGGGCTGAGCAGCGGTTGCTGTTTCTTCCTTCTCCTCACACTGTGTTTGTCGCTGGCGAGTCTTGGTGTCTCTTGCAGTTGCTCGTGAATTCTCATCCTTACTTCTCCTTTTCTTGCAGACTTAAATTAGGGCTGAGGAAAAGGTCACATTAATAACAAAAGTATTCATTTCTGTGCGACCAGAATAGTTCGCTTCAGTGCTACCAGGCACTGTTTCGTCTTGCTTGTGTGGTTCATGAACTACATGCTAATTTTCTTTATATTTAATTACCTTCGAATGTCTCGTGTGCTTCAGGGTACAAGCCATCTTCTGACTAATTAGGGCTTTTTCTCTGAACAGGCTATTCCCTATAAGTCTACGAAGGGTTTCTTGTACTTTCCTTTGAAGCACGTGGTAACCAGCCTCTGCCAGCAGTGAATGGATTGCTGGACGCTCTGCTCCTGAAGTTCCTCTGTTATTAAATCCACAAATTTACACAAAGCAAAGTTAATAAGTGAAGCTGAATGCGCGGGCTTGGATCAAATCTTTGGCATGCAGATGTAATGGAGTGCATATTGGGTGAGCTATTGTGCCTAAAAGAAAATAAATATATTTTATCTTAAGACAATTACCCATTCTTGTGTGATAAGTGTGTGCTACGTGTTAACTCCTCCCGACCTAGGCTTCGTCAGACAAGTCTCCCTTGTTGTTATGTAAAAACTGCGCAGGTGTCAGATTTTCACCCTCAGTACTGCTTGGTCAGTGATTAAATCAGTGCATGCTGCATGCAAAAAGGACCACAGCAATGCTAAATATTATTATTGATTATGTATATAGCAGTCAATACAAACATACTGTGGTTCGACTGCAGAAATGATCGTCTTAATTAGCTAATGATTTTTAGCCTGATTTCTCAACAAAATGAGACTTTATGCAATTGCTCTTTCTGTCTGACTCTTCTCCCTCTCCCCTGTCCCTGTCACTTCTGGACCTGTTGGGTTCAGTCAATGTCAGTCTGGTTTGACTGAGGGTGGAGATTTCAAAGGCATCAAGTCTTTACGTGTTTAAATAGGGCATCTGAAAATCCTCTTGATACACCAGTGAGGGCAGCACTGGGTTAAACCAGATTAGACACCAGAGCCGCCTGCAGGCATTCACCTTGGGAAGAGATGCGTGCAGGAGTGAGGTTTCACTGATGCTGTTACTCACTGAACAATTTAGAGGTTTTTATCAAAACCTTCAGCTTTTGATTTAGAAGAGATGCTGTGTCCTCTGCTCTCCGTAAAGTATCTGAAATGTCGAGATCATGTGAAGAGCTGAGTCATGGTTATCACTTGCTCAAAAGCTAAACTTAGTATTTTTTTCTTTTCTTTGTAGATCAGGTTATCCATTTCAATAAACAGAACCAAACACTTATACTAGGCTGCTAGAGTCACTATTTCAAAAAGAATAAGAGCCATTTAATGCACCAAACGGTTTATAATCTAAATGACCGACAGCCGCCTCCCCACGCAGGACTCCCCTTCAGGACAGATCATGCCGGGCTTCCTCAGCCGGTGGTCGCTTTCTACCAGGAACTACATCTCCAAAGCCTTTGTACAGAGACACAATCAACTCATTTTCCAAAGCTGGGTCATGTCCAAGCATATGAGATTCTTCAAGCATGAAATTCCACTTGACCCTATTAAGGCTTTCTCAGCATCAGATATGTACACCACAGAGTGGATAATGTTCATAACTCATTTCACATTACCCCTGGGTAGTGCCAGTGGAGAAATCCTGTCTAGTCTAATGCAATCAAAGCTGTGAATACGAGGAAATTGGAACATCTGGCCAGGTTTCTCTGCTGTGCCCCAGGAGGTGCTACATGAGAGATTCAGGTCAGAAAGAGGGAGGACAAAGGCATCTCTCCAGGGACGCGTGTGCTGCAGGGGACAGATGTCTCAGCAACGTCGCCAGCAGCACCAGGGTGCATTGGCTGGGCAGGTCACCTCAGCTAATTTCTTATGCCGACACTGAAGTTCAAAGGTGCAACTGCAGTTCATGCAAACTTGTCTAAGCTAACCCGAGAGTCGGGCACCTGAGCGCAAATAACCGTGATGCTGTAGCTCCGTCTGGGCTAGCTGCATGAATATTTGAATCCACTCAAATGGTATGGTGGAACGGAGGGGGAAAGCGCATGCATTGGGGTGGGTGCTGCATGCTGAGGTAGACCCAAGGGTAGGGGCTTGCTCTCTGCCTCCTGTGTTTGCCAGCGGTGTGGGTAGGATCACAGCCACGCAGAGCCTGCGCAGCCGGTGACTCTGCAGGACCCAGCTTCTCTTGCAGCTTAGCGTGTGCATGTGCAGGGATGTCTGTCCAGGCATTCATTCTCAGTATAGACAAAAAAAGCCATTGCCTTGGGCAGCTGTTTTCCTCCTGTGGCAAAACAGCTGTGGCCTTGTGCCTCCTTTGCCTGTGCCAGGGCGTGGCTGAGAGTGGCAGCTGTGGGCAGGGACATCCCGGTGCCTGTCCCCAAGCCCCTTCATCACTCTGTGGTGCGAGAGCAGTGAGCCCAGTTTCCAAGGCCGTCCCCTCTCTCTCCATCTCCAGTCCTCTTCTTCCCTCTTCCCACAGCAGGCACAGCCAGATCCCCGCTCCACAGCCACAGGGCATAAAATAGGATTTTGTGTGCACACAGAGCGCCTTGAGCCAGCACAGACCTGTCCAAGGGGACTCCAGTCTTGCCCATCATGGTGCCTTGAATCAGGAGAAACCCCCCTCAACTGTATGTCCCTTAGAATTTAATTTTCTCCACATTTCACATTTTTCCCATCTTAAGATCAGCTTAAAAGAGAGACAATTTTTCTGGTTATTATTGTTTTGAGGACACAGGTATTACCTCCAGAGGATATCTGGGGAATTTATTCTTTCAAAGTTTTTGGTACTTTTAAGGGCTAAGGGTACAAAATAGCTTCAATGGGAGTTACGTACAAAAATTTTCTCAGTATTGAATGGAGAAGGCAGTTATGTGACAAAGCCAGCTACTAAACTATAATTAATATAATAATTAAGTATCATAATTAATGATTAAGTAATAGCAATATTAAGAACTATTAATTAATTAT
>NW_009228436.1:0-18570 GCF_000690835.1 Fulmarus glacialis
GGGGAGGGGGGGGGAGAAAAATCTATTCTTATATTGACCTGACAAAGCTTTAATGATAACTTCCCTCCAGGTGGTAATTCTCCCTTGAGACAGTTCTTTTCAACTTTACAGCTCTGGGCCTAATCTCCCTGATAAGTGTAATTCCTTAATGGCAACATATCAAATGCTGGCTGGAAATCCAGAGAGATGGGGGTCGTGCCACTACTTTAGGTTAGGAAAAAAAAAAGTCATTCATCTTCTCAATAAAACATCAGGTTTGTCTGGCTTATATAAAACCTTTCTGCATGTTTGCTGCTCCCACATTGCTTCATTGCGTTTACCTTGTGATTGTAACTACTCTTTTCTTTTAAGTTGTTTTTAAAGCGCCTACTCAACTAAACCAAGAGATTGTGACGTCAGCTATTAAAGTTGCTAGTCATTAGAGAGCTGGCCCTACCTGTGGAAAGTTTTTAAACACCTTTTAGGACATAGTCAATATTCCAGTCTCTTTCTTTGACATTGTGTACAACCCCCAGGTGACTACTGCAGCCCTCTTCTACTGTACAAGAAAACTAATGAAGTTAAAAAACTCGATAGCACAACTAGAAATAATAGAATGAAATCACACTTGTAGATGGAACCTCTTGCAAACAAACATCATTGAGACATAAGCTCAGCAAGATTCAATAAAAATAAGTTCTATATAAATGAGGGATAAATCTCCATTAAAGTAAATAGGGTATGCTTCTGTAGCATAAATCTGTCATACTTGCTTAATAAGGAATTTCCTATACAGAGAGGAAAGCACATGAGGAGCCCCCTAAAAGGGAATTAGCACCTTTCTCCTAAGGATCTCTCACTAAAATCAAAGTTGCTGTTGTGGATTGGGGCAGTGTTTCTGTCATTACTGCTCTGTAACATGAGCTATTAATACACAGGTTGGGATGCAAAGACCTAAATGAATCTCTGTCCTAGCGGAAAAGAACCATATAATCATGTTAAAATATGGCTGTATTTAAGCTAATACATGCTGTTCCTCTGAGAAACACTGCTGCATTACTTAGCCTACACAGCTAGGTCAGGATCCAACCAGATCAAGGCAGATTAAGCATTTCACATGTTGAATAAAAGAAAGTTAGAGATGCTGGAATATACATTAAATGCAGAATGACATTACAATTTAATCTTATTAACACATAGAACTGAAAGTGCTTTTAAAATACCACTATGGTGATATATGATTTGATAACCCAGAGGCAGCGTTATAGTTAACAAATTTTATGAGGTCATTGGTCATTTAGGTCAATGGCTTACATATAGAGGAACAGCAAATTCACTCTAAAAGGATTAAAGCTGTCAATGCCTTCACAACAACATAAATGTTTCGAAGTTTCCCCTGCATTCATGGAGAGAATTACTTCTCAATTGTCTCTTTTATAATATTCTAATATTTCTGTGTAAAATTCCTTGTTATTTGTGATTTGACTTTAAGATGAAGAAGGCTTGCAACATGGTAGACACTAGAATGCTTTATTTTAATGCAAAACAGGTTGGCAAAAAAAGCAATTATTTTCATACTCCTGTGTCACAGCTTTTAACATATTGTTGCCATCAGCATCCAGTTATTTGTACAGCACAATCACGTAGGTGTGACCTGATTGTGCCAAGCTGCTGTGAAACACAGCCTAGTCCCTGACAATGGGAGAGTGAGCTCTCTCAGAAACTTTGCTGATCATACCAAATTGAGATGGAGCAGTCAATATGCTGGAGGGCATTTGGGGGAACCTAGGCAGACTGGAGAAGTGGGCTGACAGGAACCTCACGAAGCTTAATAGAGTTAAAATATTGCCTCTGGAATGGAATAACTCCATGCAACACTACAGGCTGTGGAGCATCTTGACTGAAAGAACCTGGAGGGCCTGGAAAACATAAAGCTGAACACGAGCATTGTGCCCTCAGAGCCAAGAAGGCCAGTTGCATTTTGGGCTCTGAGAGCAAGTCAAGGCAGTGATTATTCCCCTCTGTATGGCATTTGTGAGACCAGTTCTCCAAAAATCTTCACACAGTGCATCAAGTCCAGAAGCATGTGACATATGAGAAGAGGCTGAGGGACCTGGGTTTATTCATCCTTAAAAATGAGAAGGCTCAAGGGTGATCATATCTCTGTCTACAGCTGCCTAATGGGAAGGTATAGAGAGGATGGAGCCAAACTCTTCTCAGAGGTGCATTGTGGAAGGATGAGAGGCAACAGACATGAGATGCAAGATGGGAAATTCCCATTTGATATAAGGAAACAGTTTTTTGTTTGGTTGGTTGTTGGGTTGGTTTACCATATGCATTGTCAAAGGAGGCTGGACTAGATGACCTCTGGAGGCCTCAATGAATCTATGACTAACAACAAGCAGTCCTTGCCCAAACACTTCTAAAGACATCATTACCACTTTACACAACAGTTTGAGGATCCAGCCAAGACCACTGCCTAACTGTGACGTCTGCTATACATATAGAGAGTCCTCACTGGAAACTTCTTGCAGCCTAAGAACTGCAGCATTGGCCCACTAAAATCAAAGCCAGTACAGGCATGACTACAAGATATATTAGAGCTCCAAACTCTCAAAACACAGAGAAATTGATTAACCAGGTTATTTGCCTTGAGACATCCCATAAGCAAAAGAATTAGAAGTGAAGAAGAATTCTGTTACCACGTTATATAGTTAAATGCATTAGGAACCTGTTTCAAATTATTTCTGGTTTAGCTTCAACTCTAATATCATTTTAAATATTTTAACCTTTTAAAATACATAAATCTGTGAACTGTAAAATATATTATTTCATTTTAATAATATTCCACTCACTTTGATTGCATGGAAATTTTCATTCAGAATACTTCCATTTTGGGTGCCTTTAATTGGGGAAAAAACAGTATCAGTCCCTTTGGGGAAAAAGAAAAATATTAAAGTAGCTCATACTATTGTTATTGCTGTCTTCCTTTAAAGCAATACATAAGCATATAAAAGGGGAGGGAAAGAAAGCAGAAGAACAGAAGATGCAACATTTTCTCTTCTGCAAATTGTCATGTGTAGCCACACTGCTGGAAAAACTTAGACCCATCACAACCTTTCCATGCTGGGCAAGACTTATCACTCCCAGGCAAAATACGTGCTGAGATTCCTCTACTGTCATCCTGACTGCAATTGCAAACTGTGCTAGAGAGCCCTACGCTAGAGAGCCCTACAAACACCTTCTACACTTCTACCTTCTCTTTTGCCTTTCCAAATGACCAGGTTCCTGTCTGAACCTCTGTACTAAATCTGACTACCAAAAATCTCAGTGATAAAACCCATGACTTTATCTGGGACAATCTGTATACCCGCAGCCTTCCTGTAGATACTTGAAACTAATGAGGTAGCAACCCCTCTCTTTTGTTAGTGCAGTTTCACTGCCTCACTGTCCCTTGTCATAGCTAATCCCTTATTTACTAAGCCTTCTGCTGGGGTTTAGTGTCTCAGAGGGATTATAGCTATATTCCCTAGTTAGGTATTTCTCCCTGTGGGGAATTTTGTAGCCCACGTCCTTAAACTCACTCCTTCAGTAAGTTTTCTGGAAGAACTTCACCTCTTCAAAGGCAAGTTGCCAGTGGGAGCAGACCTACCTGTTGAGATTTGGCAGTATTGCTCCAAGGTTCCTCACATAATCCCCTAAAAATTGCTTTCTGTCATTAGCCAATAGGAACAAGAAAAAGTGTCAAGGTCCTCATGCTTTTGCACAAAACAGAGCGCATGGAACAGCAACAGCACCATTGATCTCAGCCTAACAGAGCACTGAACATGTCAGCTAAGTACAGCATCACTGGTACCACTAGAAAATCACTTGACATACGACTTCCAGCCTGTGTGATTTGGATGCACAGGCTGAATGCTTGAAAATGGCATGTCATTGTAGAGCCTTGTAGGATGTTTGTGTGAACATGGACACAGTCCCCACCACAGCCTCCTGCTGATCCCCTGAGCAGAAGAGGAGCAGCCATTGCGCAACGTTTCTGGACTGAAAAAAGTTAGGCCAACTGTGATATCCAGGTTCCCTACCTAACATTAGTTACTCCCCTGCACCTGACAGAGAGGGAGCATTTTCACATTCTGTGCCAGTTACAGCCAAAATCTCAAATCAACGCTTTATCAAATCCTAAAACAAACCCTAGAATATGTGTACATCTTCTCTACACTTCAGAGGCCATCTTCGTAAAATATTCTTATCTAATGACTCACAATATTTATCTAAGAAAATGAATGCATTAATTGTAATAGAGTATAGCAATGTGTCCTTGGCTTTCAAGGTAATTTCTGATTACTTCTATTAAAACAGTTCATATTCTATTTAATATTTTCATTTCATTTTACTAGCCAAGAAATTAAACTGCCTTCTTTAGAAATATCAATATGATTTAAAGGAAGTTACTTGAGTAAATAAACTCAGATGGTTATTATTAATTTGAAAATTTGCCTTTGTTACTGTAGGCTTTACATTTAAAGAAATAATTAAGAAGCTGAAAACGTACATTTCTGAACTTAATAAAACAATTATGGATTTTAAAAACAAAAAATTTTTTTAAATTCAGTGCATCAGTAGTTTTGTTCCTAAGAAGGAAATACAGGAGTTTAACACTTCTGAATTGGTGTAAGGCAAGATTAAAGAAGGCAGCAGTGCTGGTTTTAGGCGGGCAAAGAACATTCCTCTTCTAAACAGTTCTGTCTTTTGTTGTCAACAGCACTGATATACAGTGTCCTCTCAGAAATCTTTTAATAGCTATTCCGTCATTGAAGTATGACCTTTTTACATTTTAATAACCTGGAAATTGCATTTTTATCCACAGATTATATATTATCAGATAACAGTCAAATTCCCCAAATGAAAGCTGACCCAAATACCTAATTTAAGATTGGGGTCATTATTGCTTCTTCTCTTAAAGTATCTAACAGAGATTGTAGCCAAAACCTATTCGATGAGAAAATGTTGATAAATCTCCACTGCATTATCAGAATTAAATTGTCAGACTTGCTAATGATACAAGTAAGGTTTTTTTCACCCCAGTTTGTGTCCAGTTTTTAAAAATGAATCAAAGTATCCAGTAAGAACTGCTGAAAGCAAAAGAAATGTAGAACAGAGTCACACTCCATGATTTACACACCCTATTCAACATAGATATGGCAAAGGTCGGAGAGCACTGTGAGTTTCTCAAGGCCACAGTAAGAGCTAACCATAATGAGGTGAGTAAATAAAAGCTTTTCTTACATGATCGTTCAAGCATTCTTGAAGGTCAGATAATGAGAAACATTCTTAACATGAGTGTAGAGAAACTGCAATAAATATAAATCATTTTTAACTGCAATCAGTGTTTTGCCTAATGTTATTGCTGACCACTACAATTTTGTATTCTGCTTTCATTCTAGCTTTAAGCAACCTGTTTTTATTCTGGTTTTTTTTGTTGTTATTATTTTTTTAGTTTTAATTATATAGCATATTTTCACAGAAGACCTTGGAGATGATATTTCTTTAGCAGAACTATTATTTGGATCTGAATCTACAAGGATGCTCACTGACATTTTGACTATCTTCTGTCCACGATTAAAATGTCTTCATTTCTGAATATGATAGCATATGGTAATGGAACCTTCAGAATTCTGATTCTTTTTAGACATCAATATTACAGTTGTAGAATTGCATAGTATTTACCCAGATGTTCTATTGAAATGAATGGCAAAGTGCCCACTGGCTTCAATTGGAGTAAAGACAGGCCACCGCTGAGGGTTTTCATAAATTCTTCCTTCGAGCATAACACACAGGGTACATCTGTTGAATAATTGCCAGTCTGAGCCATCTTTTAGCTTATTGTATATTCAAGAGTCATCAGAAATGGTAATGCTATGTGAATTTGAAGCCATAAATCCTCTGAAAGGTAAGTTAAGTTTATAAACTGAAGACTTACTCTCTAACGCTTACAAGCCTAGCTGTCTTTACAGACATAGGCAAAGCCTATGACTGAGGGTATTTGTAGGATTGTTTATAACTTCAGTTTTGGGATTTTCTTGTGGGGTTTTTGTTTGTTTGTTTTACAAGCCAGCAGGCAGAAATAACATTTGATTTGTCATGGTTCCATGAAAAATGGAATTTATCCATTCCATGGATTTGTCTAATTGTGAGTATCAGACTGCTACAATTATTCTTTGAAATTCGCAGGACTCAAAAGAAGAGAAGATTCCTAGAAGGGAATGAAAAAGAAACAAATTCTGAAAGACTCATATCTTGCTGAATGGCACAATATAAAATTCCCACACTGACGACAAATTGTGCCATATTTGTCCATTAAATACAAATGTCATTAGCTGATGTAATGGCTACTTGGCTTTTATACATTATTTAAGATCTTTATCTCTCTTGGGTTTTGTTTTTTGCTTTTTTTTTTTGGGGGGGTGGTTTTTTTAAATATAGTACGTGTCATAGTAAAAAAGAAAAAATGAATTTTGGAAGCATCTTAGGAAAAAGAGGTGAAAAAAATTTTTTTTCACCTCTTCTTTTTACTTCTTTTACTAAGAAGCGATAGGCAGCAATATATATATATATATTTAATACCACCAAATCAGTACACAGATGTACTAATTGCTCCTCCCAAATACATTTGTGGAAGGGCCCTTGGCCTAGCCCAGTTTCTCTCAAAACGTTTAACCCATAGCTTACTTTTACCCTCATACTCAGCAATCATGTTACAATACCTTTTGTAGAGTCATTTGGTGATTAATGCTGCTGAAACTGGGAAATATAGGCCTAGTAAAGAAAATACTTTATATGACTGTTCTCTTAGTTTCTGTAAGTGTAAACTGAGATTTCTTTTGAGAAACTAGAAGTTTTAGTGATTATATATATTATATATAAAAGTGTAAAAGTGTACCATTATCAATTTAGAAAACAAAGCTGAAAGGTTTCAATACGTAGGAGGACTGAATCAAATGAATCAAAATCCTTCTGAAGATGCCTAGGCTTCCAGCAAACAATATTGTTGAAGTAGAATTGTTTCAATATGTCACATGAGAAAAATTATATTCTCATTTTCAAAATTTTTTCAATGCGGTTGCAGATTTCTTACCCAATAATTTATTAGTAAAATCTACACACACATCTAAAACACAATAGTCAACTTTGTTCTAATAACTAAACTTCCAAAACTGAATCACACTGCATGTTTTCTCAACGAGGCTTCTTGGGAAAACAGATATGAAAAGAACTTTACCCTAGGCTGTGAAAAACAGATTTCCTAGGCTTAGAAACAGCATGTTATGCAGTGTGGCATACAAATAAACACAAGACATACAGCATTGAAAAAGTTGAGATTTTTGCTGTAATTGGGGTACTTTACAGTGCAATAAAAGATAACCCAGTGCCAGAGATACTAACTGTTAACCAGATGTATAGCAATGCTTCCTCAAATTCCCTATGTGATTATAGTTTCCCTTTGTTTTGTACAGCTTAGTGATTTAAAAGCTACATCACAGTATTTATTTTGAAAGGAAAGGGAAAAAAAAACTTTTAAATCATCCTAAGGAGGAACAGAATAGTTTTAGTATTCTCAGTCTCTGCAAAACCCATTCAACTACTGCCTTGTGGCTTTATGTAAATAATGTGATTGGACAGTAATGATGACAGTGGGTATAGTTAGCAACTATGAAATTGTGAGTTCTTGAACATCCCTAGAAGAATCTAAAACCATACAAGAACCTCTTTTTTTGCTGTGTTTGTTTTACACATTCTTTTTCATCCGTCTTCAATGCATGCCCAAGGTATGATAATTCCAACCTTCTGAGAAAGTGTGCATTTGAGATGGCTATCAGTTACTTGTATAAAGAGAGCAAAGAAAATAAGTGCTCCATATACCTTCAGGCCAAGGTTTTCAAAAGACTTGCCTCTATTCTATGAACATAACATGGTCTGGTTTTCTGTGCTCACTCAATCTGGGCAAAGCAAATTTTAAGACTGAAGTTGTACTGAATTCTGTTATAAGCAAACACATAGATGTAGTAGAAGTCTTTACAGCAGGCGTCGTGATCTTGGAAATTATAATACTATTCTCTCCTCAACAGTGTTACAACCCTTAAAGAGTTTAAGATACAAGAAAATACAACTCTGGCATTCCTAAAAAAAGAAAACACTGAATTGATTTTTAAAGAAACTGAAGGCCAAAATATCACTAAACCTTCTGTTTTATCTTTCAAGAAACAACATTGAGAGCTTTCAGAAAAATCAAAGATTTCCTGCATAATTTGGTGAATCTGTGTGAGGCACTATAAACAGGAAACTGAAAAAAATTAAAGACTGGTTCATGGCAAGAAATCTGCATGAAGTTTGACACTGAATTGATTTTTAAAGAAACTGAAGGCCAAAATATCACTAAACCTTCTGTTTTATCTTTCAAGAAACAACATTGAGAGCTTTCAGAAAAATCAAAGATTTCCTGCATAATTTGGTGAATCTGTGTGAGGCACTATAAACAGGAAACTGAAAAAAATTAAAGACTGGTTCATGGCAAGAAATCTGCATGAAGTTTGCCACTGTAGAAGAAAAAAGGCCTGCTAGCTGTATGCAATGCATATAGTTTAGGAAATAAAATATAAAAGCAGCAACTCCGAATAAAACACTGCAGGAGAATTTGTGGTTGCAGTTATGTTCTAAAAACAGCCTACAGAAGCAGTCACTTGAACAAAGTCTTTCAAAAAAGTGATTATTACAAAACTGAATCTCTATTATAGTCTCTTTCAGTGGGATAATTTTGGCTAGATAAAATAAGTAGCTACAGGATTGCCAGCGTGTCTCAGAAACTATGAGAAGTAAACAGGGTCAAAGCCCCATGACTAGTAAGCCCAACCTGCATTTCATTCACCCTGTAACAAGCACTTCGTTTGGAGTCTGATAACCCTTTTCCCCCAGCCTCATACTAGGATGCAGCCTCTCTTCTGCTCCCAAGTCCCAGTGGAGGTCAGCAGCTGGGCCAATATTCATCTGAGAGTTTAGACACCCCAGTGTCCTATTGATAATAGAGTGGCTGCCTTGTCCCAAAAGGCTTCCCCCACCCTGTGTTTTCATATGGGGTTTTTCATCTGTGTAACTCAACGTAGCAACTGTTGTGTGATCCCTTCTGGAAGATACCTTACTGCTCCCACCAATGAACCATTGTTTCTGTGTTCATCTCTGCTTGCAGAGACGGAGTATGGGCAAAGATTTCTCAAGAAAGGGCTCCTTCCCAGATCCACCCTCCACTCAGGGTTTTTTGTTTTGGGGTTTGGTTTTTGGTTTTTTAAAATCTTTGGAGGCTGCACTTGTGAGCAGGAGCTCAGAGTTCTCAGCCTAGTAATTACACAGATCTAGACCAGAAATGCCTCCAGTCATGGCTGACCAGAAGGACACAGAATCACTGAGGTTAGAAGGGACCTCTAGAGATCATCTAGTCCAACTCCCTGATCAAAGCAGGTCATCTAGAGAAGTTGCTCTCCAGCAACATAGACTCCAGAGCCTCTCTGGGTAACCTGTTCTGGTGTTAACTACCCTTACAGTAAAAAAAGTTGTTTCTTCTGTTTAAAGGGAATTTCTTGTCCTTTTTTTTCCCCTTTGCCTCTTGTCCTTTAACTGGATACTGCTGAGGAGAGTCTGGCTCTCTTTTCTTTACTTTCCCCCATCAGGTATTTATATAAATTTATAAGATCCCCTCAGAGCCTTCTCTTCTCAAGACTAAACAATCCCAGCTCTCTCCTCACAAGTCAGCCTCCCCTCAAATGTCAGATGCTCCAATCCCTTAGTCGTCAGGTCAGAAATCATCAAAACATAGAAGCATTAAGTTCCTGAATTGAGGTTAACAGAGAAATGAGAGCAGGGATTCCTATACTACCACCTACACCACATAGGGCAACAGCTTTGTTTTGTTCCTCAGCATCAGCGTTGAAGACAGCAAACACAGAGAGCAACCACAGGATTAGTCATTTTTTGAGTAGCCCTAATATGAATGAGCCAGTCTGACAAGTTTAGAAACTTCACAGCTATTAGGGTTCCTGCCCTGAACTAAAATACATCTTAGAGGAATTCGTTAAGTGACAGTAAAATGGAGCTGGCAATCAACATTGCAAGAGTGAGCGTGAGCTCAATGAAGAGTCAGTGTGGAGAGAAGGATCTTATGTGTGATGTGAGAGAGGCACAGTCAGTGAAGGGTTGTGAAGAGATGATCTGTGCAGTAACTTTCTGAATGGATGGGAGAGGACTAGACGCATTGTCAGGCCTCAAAAGAGACACTGCAATACTCAGAACATAAATAGTTTTGGACAAGGGTTTTAGGATGGAGGGTGTAAAAGTTGAAATACCTCTGTATTTCAGAGATAAAAGGCTTAGATGTAAGATGGGCAAAGGGACCAAGAAAGAAGTCAGTCTCAAATAATGGATCTACATGACAGGTAGACTGTTATTATTATCAATAGTGAGTGAGAAAGCAGGAAGTAGAGAGGGTTTGAGGAAAACTTTTGAGAGTTCTGGTTTAGATATTCTGTGTTTATGGTTAGACATCTACAACAGACCTATGTCAGACAATCAGCCCAGTTTTCAGTTTAATTTGGATTACAGTCAATAAGTCTGGAGTAGAGTGGTAGATCTGTGCAAGTCATCAATGTAGAAACTGGTGCTAAAACTTCCAAGCATTTCACAGGTAACAGAAACTATACTCTACAGTCCTTACATAACCATAATTTTGGTAGGAGTTTTACCCGTTTGAAGACTTCAGGGTTGATACCTTTGTTTCATATAAGTCTCCATAAAGATACTTCATGTCCAATCCAGCATTGCCCTGCAATTTTTGTTGAAATTTATACCTCTACAAAATGGACATAAAATGTGACTTTTTGTTTGATAGCACTCAGCAGATACTTTGCAAGGTATAAATTGCAAGAACAGGTAGAAGATGCCGTGAAGTCAGAATAGTAGCTTTCTACATCCATTTTGCAGAGGTATAAATTACAGGCGTAAACTGCTACTGAATTGAACCAAGCACTAGTACTTAGGTGCTAACAACAAGCACTTTCCTGTTCACCTTTACTGCTGTAATAAGTTATAAAAGGTAAGACAGTTTCTGAGAACCTTTTTTACTTTTAGATAAGCACGTTGAACTAGTTTTACATGTGAATAGGAAGGGTCAAATACAACCAAAGGGGAAAAAAAAAAAAAAAGAAAAGGAATTGCCTGTCCAACCAATAAGTACCTTAAAAGGGTAAACTTTCATCCCACTAAACCAGCTAATACATGTGTGTTGTGGATGGCATAAGCAGAGAATGGAAATGTGAGATTTCGCATTACTGAGTGGATATATTTGCAAATATCACACAAAGAGGTAGTAAAGCCTTTAGAAAATATAGACCATTACCTCTGTAGCTTCAAAACTTCACTTACTGTGTTCTGCTTTGTCAAAGATTTCTGCATGTATATGAAATACAGAAGTGTCTAGCATGGATGAGTAGCTAAATAAAGGAAGAAATCAAAATACCTATTTAAACAGAAAATGAGATTTCAAGGAAAGAGCTAAGAGATGGCTCATGAGCCCAGTATGTATCTTCTCTGGCCGCACATTATAACCTGCACTGACACTCCGCACAAGCCAATCCAGGAGGATGCTTCGTGTTCAAGTGTTGCTAAGCAACATCACTACCCAGCAGCAGCAACGCAGTATGAAACACTGCCTGGCTTTATAATCATTTATCGTCTAACCTATAAATGATTTTCTGAAAAATAAAACAGAGTATTTCAATATGATGAAATATTTTTTGCAGACTTTTTGGGTTTTTTGTTGGTTTTGTGTTTTTGC
Organism: Fulmarus glacialis; assembly: GCF_000690835.1. Lineage (NCBI taxonomy): Eukaryota > Metazoa > Chordata > Aves > Procellariiformes > Procellariidae > Fulmarus > Fulmarus glacialis. Next base: position 11,861 of record NW_009228436.1, read on the forward strand.
ATTAGAAAGCAAGTGTCAAATATACTTTGGATGCTCTGTCTGCCAGACAGTGTCCCTCTTATACAATTTGCTTTTAAAATTGTCTTCTGTTGATCTTTTCATTGTAAAGACTTTCAGTATCTTCCATTAAAATTATATATTTTACAATGAATTCTCTATTCCATTCAACAGTTCCTCTTTGGCTATTTCGTAAGAGGAATGCTGGACAGCGAGTAAATATTTTCAAAGGAACTGACCCCTTTCACTAACACAGCACTTTGTATGTTTAAGTTGATGTCACTCAAAAGTTGTGAGGACTATAAAACACTTCAGCACATGAAGAATCTGTTAGTCCCAACTAAACAAACCACCTCGCCAAGCTTTGTAATCTATTACATGCTAATTACTTCCACAAGTGTGAAAGTATGTTTACTTTGCTGAAGTGCATAATTTTAAGCAAATTAAAATTCCTAAAATAATTTGCATAAGGAAAACCAGAATTGCAGCCTGGGGGCATTTTACTAGGTTGGTGTAGAAAGAGAACAGAAGGAGCTGGACTTCAGTGTCTCAGTCCCAGGAAGTCCTGCACGTAAATAGGTGCACACACTTTGTGTAGCATGTGCTGTGAATCTGGACTATTCTGTAGAGTGCAGGCTTATTTTATGTGGCAAGCTGATAAGCAATGTACTCAGAATAGACTTTCAGTGCTTTCTGAACACAAGGAACTTACTGTGAGGGCAAGTCATCATCAGTCATATGCATCTCATAAGTTCATTATGTGCCAGATGTACAGCACGTACTGTATACACATTTGATCTGCAGGTGAGCAGCAGCTGCCAGATGTATTCCTGGCATCAGGAACACTGAACAGAACTATTGTCCTTGCTCTGATCACATGAACAATAGGCTCTCCTGAACAATAATATCACACCACTCTCCTCTCTCAACACAAACCCCACAAGAACAACTCCGACCAGAGGGCTGCTGTGCTGTGTCCCCAAAGGACTCACAGCTGAATAGCATGACTTGGCCATGCTGCCAAACCCAGACTGCACTCTTGCTCTTGTCAGGGTTTGCGTTATTGTTTAACCTCTGCATTGTACCAGGCTTCCCAGCATCATCTTCAGGGGTTGTACAGAAGAGGTGGTATTTCTCATATATTGCATGCCTGCTAGTATTGTTATCTGCTGTCTTGTGGTGTGTTTCAAATGACAGTTTTGGCAGGCCAGATGAAAAGCCCAGATTTGTGCAACAAATTTATTTCAATGGTACTCGACCGTTTCCACTGAACTGACCAATAAGATAGTGATGAGAATATCTCTGCCAGCCTGAACTCTCTCCTACACCAGTCTGCAAAACCCAAGCAAACCCGTGCTTCCTTTAAAACACTTGGATGAGATTGCTTCGAGTCTGTACTTGCAATGCCAAAAAATTTGCTGAGGAAGAACTATTCCTTTTGCTTATACATTTTAGATCAGAATGTGTTTTCTGCACATTTTCTTTGCATTTGCTGAAGAGAAATGACAGACTGCACTTCTGGCATTAAAGGACTTTTTCTGTCCAATGATATAGCCAAACACCATAAATTTTGCCAGTGTAGACAGAAATCAGGTAGCAGCCAGACAATACAATGCTGCCTTAAAAGAGGTAACAGTAATATTTAAGTTTACAAGTATGGCAAATGAGATGATTAAAGGTCAGGTCCTTGAAAATCATTACACAATGTACTTGTGCTTAAGAGCATTTGCAGCTTGAATAAGATCTGACAATACAAGAGACCATAACTAAGCCACCCATGGCAGAAGTAGAAAATGATAAATCAGGGTACAGCAAGCACTGTTCAAGCTGTGCAACCATTTTGTTTGGGGTTTGAAGTCTAATATGTAAAAACACAGTATTGAAAAAAACATAAATTCAGCCAACTCAGAAAGCACAAAGGAAAATGCGTTACTTCTACGGATCTACAGAACACATGGCAAATCACACTGAATGCCCAGCAAAAGAAACAAAATGGGTAGAATGACTCGGTATTTTCCTACCATATGCCTTAATGCTCCACTATACTACACAATATGTGAAATAACTGAGCCAGATGTTGTAGTTTTGTGTGTGGATAGAAGCAATATACTGGTAACATTTCTGTAATAACACAGAAATGGTCCCAGGCTACTCTCTCAGCAGTCGACCTTACTGCCTAATGGCTTTAGCAGCTTGACACTTACTGGTCTTAGACTGAGTCTTGTTCCTGGGAAACCAGATTCTCATTCTTTGTCGCTTACATGTAGCTGCAACCTTTGATTCATGCTGTGAGGATTTCAGGCTTGAGGCGACTATGCTCATGCCAATGCTATGGCAACACAGAGTTGACATCAAAGAAAAATTTGGCTGTGCAAAAGAGTTTGTCCACAGAGTTAAAATCTGACTTAAGACAACAGCAATTCAGTAGAAATTCTGTCAGCTATAACTATTGGTTAAAGATCACATATCACCAGGATGCCAAATTTAGCATTATCATAGGTGCTGAATACTACCAAGCTTCTTAGAGGCAGACAAGAAACCTTTTTCCCAAGGGTGGACGCAAGGACATTGATGTTCAATTGTTGACAGAGATACTGCTTCAGAAACCATCAATAATAAGCCAGTTTCTGAAAGGGAAAGACGCTTGTGCAATGCCCATTTTGAAAAGGCCCTGTTCCAGATAACACTTTGACACACATTTATTCCAGGGTTACTCCTCCCTTTCTGTGTTCTCCACCCCCTTCTCCCCCTTTATGTGTCTGGCAGCATGCTTGGGCATATGCTATCTCACATCTGGGGAACAGCCCAGCTTCTCAAGCAGACCCATACAGGAATCCCCAGCTGCCCCTGTTATTGGGACATGCCTGGAAGGAGTCCTCAGTTTCTACAAGTGCCAGGAATAAACATGGCAGCAAAAACACTACTGCAAGTCTTGTGAGGATGGCATTTAGGGATTCCTGAAGAGGATTTACCAACACGTGTCCCCATGTGTCCCCACAGTTGTTTATGTTAAGCAGCCATGCTTCAGGCAGGTGCCACAGCCTAGGTCAGCATGATGTCTAGGCACATCTTCAGAGTGGGCGGGATTTGTTCTTGAACATGGCTTAACATGGAGAAGTTGTTACCTCATGCTTCCCAAAGTTGTATTAGGACTTTGCTCAGAGTACAGCTGGATTTAGTGGTGTTTTGTAGAGGCACACAGAACACAGCCTGACACAGTGGGGTACAAGGAAGCTCCACAGATCCCCTAGGATACCAGCTATAAAACTAGCCATGAGCCACATTCCCACCTGCTATCCATAAACCTCCTGTTGCTATATTCACACAACCGATAGAAGTGCCCTTGAGCACAAGTTAAACTTCCAGCTCTGCCTGCCATTTCCTCACAGCGTAGGTCTTCACACTTCAGTGTGCCACACTGTGCATGGTATGAAATGCTTTCTCAGATTAAGTGGTAGAACCCTGTAGTCCAGATTGAAACCGCTCCCATCAGGATGAGCCATAAGTAAAGTCAACTTCATCCTGACCACTTTATGTCATGCAGAGCAAGTTCCTGTGCTGCAGACAGAACTGGCTGGAGTAGCTGAACATCACTGCCTGCTGGGCAGCCAGGAAACAGCTTTTTATCATCACACACGACAGGGAATGTGAGATTATGTCTGCTCAGTCTCTAGCTCTCTCTCATTCTAGTTGTGAAGGAAAGGTTCCTTTGCTCTTTGAGATGGGAGGCACACTATTTTTGGTTTTGCATCTTTGTAGACTAACTCAAGTAGCATCAATCAATTGCAGAAAACTTAGCACCAAATTGAAAATCACTAATGGAACACTGCAGTTGATTCTTACTATTAGTAGCCAAGAATCATGCATAATGTAACAGCTATTGTTAATTGCACAGGTTCCTGGTTATTTAAATAGGTTTTGCAGATATTTAAAATGCATGGCAGGGCAGTACAATATATTGTCTCTAAAGTGAATATGTTAAGAGGCACTGCAGATTCTTTTTGGCAATGCATCAAAACAATTCAGAACTTTATTATATCCATTCTGTTTTAAGAATATATTATATAACATGCCTTTTATAATGGATATAAAATGCTTAAAGACATTTTTATTTAAGAATCTTTCGTAAGAGTGATATATAGCCCAGAAGAACTATGACGGGAAAAGGTCAAAGGAAAAAAAATGTTATTTTTCTCCTTTTTTTTCCCTTTCGGTTTGTTATCTCTACATTTGACAGTGCTGCAGCTTAATTATTTTCTCCTCTGTAGCTAGTCAGTCAGTTCCCATTCTTGTTTCAAAGGTCGTAGCAGCAAAGGAGGGCAGGGGGAAAGGAAGGAAATGAAATAGGGCAAACCCAAAATCTGGAAGGACTCTCAAAGCCAGTAATGAACTCACACCTTTGATTCATATTTTTGTTGGCAAAGACCCCACAAGTGTCAAAAAATATAAACCAGGGTACACTAAAGCTTTCCTTATTTTAACATGCTGTAATAATATGAGGATATATAAATTAGTGGCAGAAACGAATTGTTTTTTCAAACCCTATACTAATGAGGAATGGACCAAGGTGGCAAGGAGTTAGTCCAATTCAAGGATGAATTAGATTCCACCCTTTATGTTGCATCAAATTCTAGCTGATTTAATAATTCTTTTGAATTTCTTGCCTTGTTTTGGAACAAAACAGAGGAAAATGCTGAAAGATGAGCTGTTTTCATAGGTTTCTTGGACATCAGGCTCTATTTCATGAGAAGACCATTATCTCATTACTAGAAAAGCATCCAAATAAGATCTTGGTCCCCTGGTTTGGGATCTCACTATAGCTAGAGAGATTGTCTAATCAATAAAGGAAAAGGAAAGATGTTGCAAATAGAATTTACAGGAGGGAATTACCCGATTTCTATTGAAAAATCATTGATGTTTGAGCACTTCAGGGTACTTTCAAACACCTTTTCAAAACTTCATTCCCCCTACAGCTCAAAAGAGACCAAGCTTTGGGTGGTTCGCAGATGTTCATTCTTCAAATAATTGAACGCTTCTATTACATACTTAGAAGTTCCTATTAAGATAAAGTAAACAAATTCCATCTTTTTAATGTTACGCATGTCTTGGATGGAAATGTAATGTTGGCTACATGTTTATTTGTATGGTTATAACATGGTGATTGTTGGAGTGATGTGCACAAACATGTTGTTGTACTATACTCATTCAGAACCTTGTTCCTTTAAAGGAACAAGATTATTTGCAGTGAAGACACTGCTACAAAATTAACCTAACCATCATAGCAATAACTATAGATAAATAAAGCATAAACTGTGACAGCTGATTTCTCAATAGGAAATAGGCAGCTGGAATATTAGCCAAGAATAACCAAATGGACAAAGGCTCAGCGTAATCCCTAGTTTTGAAAAGAAAATAATGGAACAGAAACTGTAGCATAGTAACCCAAAACCAATAAGTGAAATAGGAAAAAGAGGCAATGAACTTTAAAAAAAGGGGCAACTAATATAATTTACCAGGAAGCACATTTTCCACAAAAATTGTAACATTTTCAGAATACATTAGAACAAGGCACCTGCTCTTTGGACCTTCACACTCTGAACCAAGGAATGCAGCACATTTCATTGAGTCAGTGTGCTGGTTTTGGCTGGGATAGAGTTAATTTTCTTCACAGTAGCTAGTATGGGGCTATGTTTGGGATTTGTGCTGAAAACAGTGTTGATAATGCAGAGATGTCTGAGCTATTGCTGAGCAGTGCTTACACAGAGGCAAGGCCTTTTCTGCTTCTCACCCCACCCCACCAGCGAGCAGGCTGGGGGTGCACAAGAAGAAGGGAAGTGGACACAGCCGGGACAGCTGACCCCAACTGACCAAAGGGATATTCCACACCATATGACGTCATGCTCAGCATATAAAGCTGGGGGAAGGAGAAGGAAGGGGGGGTGTTTGGAATGATGGCATTTGTCTTCCTAAGTAACCATTATGCGTGATGGAGTCCTGCTTTCCTGGAGGTGGCTGAACACCTGCCTGTTGATGGGAAGTAGTGAATGAATTCCTTGTTTTGCTTTGCTTGCGCACGCGGCTTTTGCTTTGCCTATTCAACTGTCTTTATCTCAACCCACGAGTTTTCTCACATTTACTTTTCTGATTCTCTCCCCCATCCCACCGAGGGGGAGTGAGCGAGCGGCTGGGTGGTGCTTAGTTGCTGGCTGGGGGTAAACCCTGAGAGAGCAAGCGTCTGTGTGGGGCTTAGCCGCCTACTGGGGTTAAACCATGACAGTCAGCTTTCAAAAACCATGAATTTTCTATTCAATATGGAAAAGCAGCTGTAAGCATGCCACTTTACATCAGTTTAAGGTTTTTTCTAAATACTGCCAGTTACAACAGTTCTGCTGCTGAGGTGCATTTAAATACATAAAATAATTATGATATTATGTATCTTTATGATAGCCTCTTCATCCTTCTAGTATATTAGCGCTTTTGCTGAACAACTGAAAGATATAGTTTTATCTGCTAGAGGTGAAAAAGACTTGTGAGTATTGGAAATTCTCATTCTTTAAATTTATTTCCCCCCCCTCAAACTGAATAATGCCATCCCCCAGGACACAGCCAGCCTCACATAATTTTAGCATGACTGAACATTTGCTAAACTGCAAAGGGTGTGGTTAATGGAATTGCAGTGCTTGCTGAAGTACTTTCTACTGAGATTTGGGAGC